>NW_027039887.1:105930-118937 GCF_034236695.1 Oncorhynchus nerka | reverse complement strand
AATGTGTAAACAGTAGACTGGTAGTGGGTTTACAGTAGACTGGTAGTGGGTTTACAGTAGACTGGTAATGTGTTTACAGTAGACTGGTAGTGGGTAAAGTGAGTTTACAGCAGACTGGTAGTGGTTTACAGTAGACAATGTGTTTACAGGGAGTGGGTTTACAGTAGACTGGTAATGTGTTTACAGTAGACTGGTAGTGGGTTTACAGTTGACTGGTAGCGGGTTTACAGTCCTACAGTAGACTGGTAATATGTAAACAGTAGACTCCTGTTTACAGTAGACTGGTAGTGGGTTTCCTGACCTCATCCTGCCTCCTCCTGTCTCATCCTACCTACAGTAGACTGGTAATGTGTTTACCTGGATTTCAGTAGACTGGTAAGTTTACAGTAGACTGGTAGTGTTTACAGTAGACTGGCAATGTGTTTACTCTGGTAGTGGGTTTCTCATCCTTTACAGTAGACTGGTAATGTGTTTACTCCATTAGACTGGTAGTGGGTTTACAGTAGACTGTTACAGTAGACTGGCAATGGTTTACAGTAGACTGGTAGTGGGTTTACAGTAGACTGGTAATGTGTTTACAGTAGACTGCTAATGTGTAAACAGTAGACTGGTAGTGTGTTTACAGTAGACTGGTAGTGGGTTTACAATGTGTTTACAGTAGACTGGTAATGTGTTTACAGTAGACTGGTAGCGGGTTTACAGTAGACTGGTAGACTGGTAGTGGTTTACAGTAGACTGGTAGGGGTTTACAGTAGACTGGAGTGGTTTAATAGACTGGTAGTGGGTTTTACAATAGACTGGTAGTGGTTTACAGTAGACTACTAATGTGTAAACAGTAGACTGAAGTGGGTTTTACAGTAGACTGGCAATGTGTTTACAGTAGACTGGTAGTGGGTTTACAGTAGACTGCTAATATGTAAACAGTAGACTGGGAGTGGTTTACAGTAGGGTTTACAGTAGACTGGTAGTGGGTTTACAGTAGACTGGTAATGGCAAACAGTAGACTGGCAATGTGTTTACAGTAGACTGGTAGTGTAATGTGTTTACAGTAGACTGGTAGTGGGTTTTTGACTGAATCGGGTTTACAATAGACTGGTAGTGGGTTTACAGTAGACTGGGTTTACAGTAGACTGGTAATGTGTAAACAGTAGACTGGTAGTGGGTTTACAGTAGACTGGTAGTGAGTTTACAGTGACTGGTAATGTTAAACAGTAGACTGGTAGTGGGTTTACAGTAGACTGGTAGTGGTTTTAGACTGGTAGTGGGTTTACAGTAGACTGGTAATGTGTTTACAGTAGACTGGTAGTTTACAGTAGACTGGTAGTGGGTTTACAGTAGACTGGAAATGTAAACAGTAGACTGGCAATGTGTTTACAGTAGACTGGTAATGGGTTTACAGTAGACTGGTAATGTGTAAAAAGTAGACTGGTAGTGGGTTTACAGTAGACTGGTAATGGGTTTACAGTTGACCGGTAGCGGGTTTACAGTAGACTGGTAATGGGTTTACAGTAGACTAGTAACTGGTGTAAAAAGTAGACTGGTAGCGGGTTTACAGTAGACTGGTAGTGGGTTTACAGTAGACTGGTTATGTGTAAAAAGTAGACTGGTAGTGGGTTTACAGTAGACTGGTAGTAGGTTTACAGTAGACTGGTAATGTGTAAACAGTAGACTGGTAGTGGGTTTACAGTAGACTGGTAGTGGGTTTACAGTAGACTGGTAATGTGTTTACAGTAGACTGGTAAAGTGTTTACAGTAGACTGGTAGTGGGTTTTACAGTAGACTGGGAGTGGTTTACAGTAGACTGGTAATGTGTTTACAGTAGACAGGTAGTGGGTTTACAGCCTCATCCTACCTCCTCCTGTCTCATCCTGCCTCATCCTGCCTCCTCCTGTCTCATCCTACCTCCTCCTGTCAAATCCTGCCTCCTCCTGTCTCATCCTTTCTCCTGTCTCCATTAGACTGGTAGTGGGTTTACAGTAGACTGGTAGTGGGTTTACAGTAGACTGGTAGTGGGTTTACAGTAGACTGGTAGTGGGTTTACAGTAGACTGGAAATGTGTAAACAGTAGACTGGTAGTGTGTTTACAGTAGACTGGTAATGTGTTTACAGTAGACTGGCAATGTGTTTACAGTAGACTGGTAGTGGGTTTACAGTAGACTGGTAATGTGTTTACAGTAGACTGGTAGTGGGTTTACAGTTGACTGGAATCGGGTTTACAATAGACTGGTAGTGGGTTTACAGTAGACTGGTAGTGGGTTTACAGTAGACTGGTAATGTGTAAACAGTAGACTGGTAGTGGGTTTACAGTAGACTGGTAGTGGGTTTACAGTAGACTGGTAATGTGTAAACAGTAGACTGGTAGTGGGTTTACAGTAGACTGGTAGTGGGTTTACAGTAGACTGGTAGTGGGTTTACAGTAGACTGGTAATGTGTTTACAGTAGACTGGTAGTGGGTTTACAGTAGACTGGTAATGTGTTTACATTAGACTGTAGACTTTGGTAGTGGGCTGGTAGTGGGTTTATGCAGACTGGTAGTGGGTTTACAGGGAAATGTGTAAACAGTAGACTGGCAATGTGTTTACAGTAGACTGGTAATGTGGGTTTACAGTAGAGTAAGAGTAGACTGGTAGTGGGTTTACAGTAGACTGGAAATGTGTAAACAGTAGACTGGTTTACAGTAACTGGTAGTGGGTTTACAGTAGACTGGTAGAATGGGTTTACAGTAGACTGGTTTAATAGACTGGTAAAAAAGTAGACTGGTAGTGGGTTTACAGTAGACTGGTAGATGGGTTTACAGTTGACCGGTAGCTGGAGTGGGTTTACATGTGTAGACAGGTAGTGGGTTTACAGCCTCATCCTACATCCTCCTGGCCTCAATGGGCCTCCTCCTGTTCACAGTAGACTAGTAATGTGTAAAAGTAGACTGGTAGCGGGTTTACAGTAGACTGGTAGTGGGTTTACAGTAGACTGGTAATGTGTAAAAGTAGACTGGTAGTGGGTTTACAGTAGACTGTAAACAGTAGACTGGTAGGTTTACTAGGTTTAGACTGGTAATGTGTAAACAGTAGACTGGTAGTGGGTTACAGTAGACAGACTGGTAGTGGGTTTACAGTAGACTGGTAATGTGTTTACAGTAGACTGGTAGTGGGTTTACAGTAGACTGGTAATGTGTTTACATTAGACTGGTAGTGGGTTTAGACTTTGGTAGTGGTTTAAAGTGGGTTTACAGTAGACTGGTAGTGGGTTTGGTAGACTGGAAATGTGTACAGTAGACTGGTAGTGGGTTTTACAGTAGACTGGTAATGTAGTGGGTTTACAGTAGACAGGTTTACAGTGGGGCTTAGTAAACTGGGTTTACAGTAGACCTGGTGGGTTTACATCCTAGACCTGGTAGTAGGTTTCCTGGTAATGTGTCCCCATCCTGACTGGTAATGTGTTTTACAGTAGACATCCTGCCTCCTCCTGGGTCTCATCCTACCTCCTCCTGTCAAATCCTGCCTCCTCCTGTCTCATCCTTCCTCCTGTCTCCTCCTGTCTCATCCTGCCTCCTGTCTCATCCTGCCTCCCCCTGTCTCATCCTGTCTCCTGCCTCCTCTTGTCTCAACCTGTCTCATCCTGCCTCCTCCTGTCTCACCCCTGCCTCCCTCCTGTCTTATCCTGCCTACTCCTGTCTCATCCTACCTCCTTATGCCTCCTCCTGTCTCATCCTGCCTCCTCCTGTCTCATCCTGCCTTCTCCTTTCTCATCTTGCCTCCTCCTGTCTCATCCTACCTCCTCCTGCCTCCTACTGTCTCATCCTGTTTCCTCCTGTCTCATTCTGTCTCATCCTGTCTCATCCTACCTTCTCCTGTTTCATCCTGCCTCTTCCTGCCTCATCCTGCCTCCTCCTGTCTCATCCTGCCTCCTCCTGTCTCATCCTGCCTTCTCCTGTCTCATCTTGCCTCCTCCTGTCTCATACTACCTCCTCCTGCCTCCTACTGTCTCATCCTGTTTCCTCCTGTCTCATTCTGCCTCCTCCTGTCTCATCCTACCTTTTCCTGCCTCATCCTGTCTCATCCTGCCTCCTCCTGTCTCATCCTTACTCCTCCTGTCTCATCCTGTTTCCTCCTGTCTCATCCTGCCTCCTCCTCTCTCATTCTGCCTCCTCCTGTCTCATCCTACCTCCTCTTGTCTCATCCTGTGTCCTGTCTCATGCTGTTTCCTCCTGTCTCATCCTACCTTCTCCTGTTTCGTCCTGCCTCCTCCTGCCTCCTGTCTCATCCTACCTTCTCCTGTTTCATCCTGCCTCCTCCTGCCTCATCCTGCCTCTTCCTGCCTCATCCTGCCTCCTGCCTCATCCTACCTTCTCCTGTTTCATCCTGCCTCTTCCTGCCTCATCCTGCCTCCTGCCTCATCCTGCCTCCTCCTGTCTCATCCTACCTCATCCTGCCTCCTCCTGTTTCATCCTGTTTCCTCCTGCCTCCTCCCGTCTCATCCTACCTTCTCCTGTTTCATCCTGCCTCATCCTGCCTCCTCCTGCCTCCTCCTGTCTCATCCTACCTTCTCCTGTTTCATCCTGCCTCATGCCTCATCCTGCCTCTTCCTGCCTCATTCTGCATCAGACAATAATCATCCAGGATAAAAACTGCTGACCAGTTAATTATTCATTGTCACGGTATGAATAAATAGATCTAGGTAAATAGGTCTTCTCTCACTACAAATCTGTGGAGTATTTGCTAATTTAATCAGAGGCTTCAACACATTGCATAAGCATTGTGGTCCCAGGACAGCAGGGACTTGTCCTGTAGCCAATATGTACCCTGCCTGGTTCCCTCAGCCTAGAGCCTGCTATCTGATTCCCGGTCCGTGTATCAAGGTTCTGTGCATAAAGCCCCTCTCCTTCCCCATATAATTAGCTGATTTAATAGTATGCAGCACACATGCACACCCATTCTAATTAGATCAGCTTCTACACCGTATTTTATAACAGTCTAGTGATTTTCCAAGTGCAGCGCTAGTTACCTTCCACAGTCAATACCTCAGTGAACCGCTGCTAAATGCATTTAACTCTGTGTGTGCCTTACAGCACATTACCTAATGGTTCTCCCTCCATGTAAATGGTGTCTATCCTACCTTTAATTACAGATCAATGACAGTTGGCTCTTGGCATTTAGAGTCTCTGAACCAGAGTGCTGCAGGGGCCAAGTGTAGAACAGAATGTAGCGGTTGGTATTGAACGCTGTGGAACAATAAAAAGCCTGTTGTTAAACAAACTAGCAGATGAACTGATGGTCAGATTAACAGAGAGATACAACGCTGGACAACACAATAACTCTGTCCTAACATGGGTAGTTTAGCATCTCTTCTGCTCAATAATGTTCCATACATACAAATAGCATGTGCAGTTCACTTGGTGGTGCTGTGTGTGTTCCCATTACTGTCTCCAGACTGTGGGTGTTCCCATTACTCTCTACAGACTGGGGGTGTTCCCATTACTGTCTACAGACTGTGGGTGTTCCCATTACTCTCTACAGACTCTGGGTGTTCCCATTACTGTCTACAGACTGTGGGTGTTCCCATTACTGTCTACAGACTGTGGGTGTTCCCATTACTCTCTACAGACTCTGGGTGTTCCCATTACTGTCTACAGACTGTGGGTGTTCCCATTACTGTCTACAGACTGTGGGTGTTCCCATTACTGTCTACAGACTGTGGGTGTTCCCATTACTCTCTAGAGACTGTGGGTGTTCCCATTACTCTCTACAGACTGTGGGTGTTCCCATTACTCTCTACAGACTCTGGGTGTTCCCATTACTGTCTACAGACTGTGGGTGTTCCCATTACTGTCTACAGACTGTGGGTGTTCCCATTACTGTCTACAGACTGTGGGTGTTCCCATTACTGTCTACAGACTGTGGGTGTTCCCATTACTCTCTACAGACTGTGGGTGTTCCCATTACTCTCTACAGACTGTGGGTGTTCCCATTACTCTCTACAGACTGTGGGTGTTCCCATTACTGTCTACAGACTGTGGGTGTTCCCATTACTGTCTACAGACTGTGGGTGTTCCCATTACTGTCTACAGACTGTGGGTGTTCCCATTACTCTCTACAGACCGTGGGTGTTCCCATTACTGTCTACAGACTGTGTGTGTTCCCATTACTCTCTACAGACTGTGGGTGTTCCCATTACTGTCTACAGACTGTGGGTGTTCCCATTACTCTCTACAGACTCTGGGTGTTCCCATTACTGTCTACAGACTGTGGGTGTTCCCATTACTCTCTACAGACTGTGGGTGTTCCCATTACTGTCTACAGACTGTGGGTGTTCCCATTACTGTCTCCAGACTGGGGGTGTTCCCATTACTGTCTCCAGACTGTGGGTGTTCCCATTACTCTCTAGAGACTGTGGGTGTTCCCATTACTCTCTAGAGACTGTGGGTGTTCCCATTACTCTCTACAGACTGTGGGTGTTCCCATTACTGTCTACAGACTGTGGGTGTTCCCATTACTGTCTACATACTGTGGGTGTTCCCATTACTGTCTACAGACTGTGGGTGTTCCCATTACTGTCTACAGACTGTGGGTGTTCCCATTACTCTCTACAGACTGTGGGTGTTCCCATTACTGTCTACAGACTGTGGGTGTTCCCATTACTCTCTACAGACTTTGGGTGTTCCCATTACTGTCTACAGACTGTGGGTGTTCCCATTACTCTCTACAGACTGTGGGTGTTCCCATTACTCTCTACAGACTGTGGGTGTTCCCATTACTGTCTACAGACTGTGGGTGTTCCCATTACTGTCTACAGACTGTGGGTGTTCCCATTACTGTCTACAGACTGTGGGTGTTCCCATTACTCTCTACAGACTGTGGGTGTTCCCATTACTGTCTACAGACTGTGGGTGTTCCCATTACTCTACAGACTGTGTGTGTTCCCATTACTCTCTACAGACTGTGGGTGTTCCCATTACTCTCTACAGACTGTGGGTGTTCCCATTACTGTCTACAGACTGTGGGTGTTCCCATTACTCTCTACAGACTCTGGGTGTTCCCATTACTGTCTACAGACTGTGTGTGTTCCCATTACTCTACAGACTGTGGGTGTTCCCATTACTCTCTACAGACTGTGGGTGTTCCCATTACTCTCTACAGACTGTGGGTGTTCCCATTACTCTCTACAGACTGTGGGTGTTCCCATTACTGTCTACAGACTGTGGGTGTTCCCATTACTCTCTACAGACTGTGGGTGTTCCCATTACCGTCTACAGACTGTGGGTGTTCCCATTACTCTCTACAGACTGTGGGTGTTCCCATTACTGTCCACAGACTGTGGGTGTTCCCATTACTGTTCACAGACTGTGGGTGTTCCCATTACTGTCTACAGACTGTGGGTGTTCCCATTACTGTCTACAGACTGTGTGTGTTCCCATTACTGTCTACAGACTGTGGGTGTTCCCATTACTCTACAGACTGTGTGTGTTCCCATTACTCTCTACAGACTGTGGGTGTTCCCATTACTCTCTACAGACTGTGGGTGTTCCCATTACTCTCTACAGACTGTGGGTGTTCCCATTACTGTCTACAGACTGTGGGTGTTCCCATTACTCTCTACAGACTGTGGGTGTTCACATTACTCTCTACAGACTGTGTGTGTTCCAATTACTCTCTACAGACTGTGGGTGTTCCCATTACTGTCTACAGACTGTGGGTGTTCCCATTACTGTCTACAGACTGTGGGTGTTCCCATTACTGTCTACAGACTGTGGGTGTTCCCATTACTGTCTACAGACTGTGGGTGTTCCCATTACTGTCCACAGACTGTGGGTGTTCCCATTACTCTCTACAGACTGTGGGTGTTCCCATTACTGTCTACAGACTGTGGGTGTTCCCATTACTGTCTACAGACTGTGGGTGTTCCCATTACTCTCTACAGACTGTGGGTGTTCCCATTACTGTCTACAGACTGTGGGTGTTCCCATTACTCTCCACAGACTGTGGGTGTTCCCATTACTCTCTACAGACTGTGGGTGTTCCCATTACTCTCTACAGACTCTGGGTGTTCCCATTGCTGTTCACAGTACTGTGGGTGTTCCCATTGATGTTCACAGTACTCTGGGTGTTCCCATTGCTGTCCACAGTATTTTGGGTGTCCCCATGGCTGTTCCTAGTACACTGGGTGTTCCCATTGCTGTCCACAGTACTCTAGGTGTTCCCATTGCTGTCCACAGTACTCTGGGTGTTCCCATTGCTGTCCACAGTCTTTTGGGTGTCCCCATTGCTGTCCACAGTACTGTGGGTGTTCCCATTGCTGTTCACAGTACTCTGGGTGTTCCCATTGCTGTCCACAGTACTGTGGGTGTTCCCATTGCTGTTCACAGTACTCTGGGTGTTCCCATTGCTGTTCACAGTACTCTGGGTGTTCCCATTGCTGTTCACAGTACTCTGGGTGTTCCCATTGCTGTCCACAGTCTTTTGGGTGTCCCCATGGCTGTTCCTAGTACACTGGGTGTTCCCATTGCTGTCCACAGTCCTCTGGGTGTTCCGATTGCTGTCCACAGTACTGTGGGTGTTCCCATTGCTGTCCACAGTACTCTGGGTGTTCCCATTGCTGTTCACAGTACTCTGGGTGTTCCCATTGCTGTCCACAGTCTTTTGGGTGTCCCCATGGCTGTTCCTAGTACACTGGGTGTTCCCATTGCTGTCCACAGTCCTCTGGGTGTTCCCATTGCTGTCCACAGTACTGTGGGTGTTCCCATTGCTGTCCACAGTACTCTGGGTGTTCCCATTGCTGTCCACAGTACTCTGGGTGTTCCCATTGCTGTTCACAGTACTCTGGGTGTTCCCATTGCTGTCCACAGTCATTTGGGTGTCCCCATGGCTGTTCCTAGTACACTGGGTGTCCCCATGGCTGTTCCTAGTACACTGGGTGTCCCCATGGCTGTTCCTAGTACACTGGGTGTCCCCATGGCTGTTCCTAGTACACTGGGTGTCCCCATGGCTGTTCCTAGTACACTGGGTGTCCCCATGGCTGTTCCTAGTACACTGGGTGTCCCCATGGCTGGTGGGTGTCCCCATGGCTGTTCCTAGTACACTGGGTGTCCCCATGGCTGTTCCTAGTACACTGGGTGTCCCCATGGCTGTTCCTAGTACACTGGGTGTCCCCATGGCTGTTCCTAGTACTCTGGGTGTCCCCATGGCTGTTCCTAGTACACTGGGTGTCCCCATGGCTGTTCCTAGTACACTGGGTGTCCCCATGGCTGTTCCTAGTACACTGGGTGTCCCCATGGCTGTTCCTAGTACACTGGGTGTTCCCATGGCTGTCTGAGACATAAAAAAAGGAACTAAGGTCAGGACGTGACAATTATAGAGTAACCTAGAAGTACTAACGTTGTAACTGAGAGAGGGACAGGTCCTACAGTCTAACCTACTGTAGACCTACTAACGTTTTAGCTGAGAGAGAGATAGGTCCTACAGTCTAACCTACTGTAGACCTACTAATGTTTTAGCTGAGAGAGTGATAGTAGGTCTAATATAGACTATAGGACCTATCACTCTCTCAGCTAAAACATTAGTAGGTCTACAGTAGGTTAGACTGTAGGACCTATCTCTCTCTCAGCTAAAACGTTAGTAGGTCTAATATAGACTATAGGACCTAACATTTTAGCTGAGAGGCTGAGAAGGAATTCCACACCCCTGTCCTGCTGTCTTCACTGGAGGCTGAGAAGGTGTTCCACACCCCTGTCCTGCTGGCTTCACTGGAGGCTGAGAAGGTGTTCCACACCCCTGTCCTACTGGCTTCACTGGAGGCTGAGAAGGTGTTCCACACCCCTGTCCTGCTGGCTTCACTGGAGGCTGAGAAGGTGTTCCACACCCCTGTCCTGCTGGCTTCACTGGAGGCTGAGAAGGTGTTCCACACCCCTGTCCTACTGGCTTCACTGGAGGCTGAGAAGGTGTTCCACACCCCTGTCCTGCTGGCTTCACTGGAGGCTGAGAAGGTGTTCCACACCCCTGTCCTGCTGGCTTCACTGGAGGCTGAGACGGTGTTCAACACCCCTATCCTACTGGCTCCACTGGAGGCTGAGACGGTGTTCGACAGGATGGAGTGGAGAAATGTTTAATATGGGTCCAAACTTTTTAAATGGATGAAGTCCCTATATTTTCATCCAAATGCCATGGTGACTACTAATGGTTTGAAAGCTGACAGATTCCCTTTGGGATGTGCTTGGCAAGGATACTCTCTGTCCCCCTGCTCTACTTGCTGGGGGCGGTGCCTTTAGCAGAGTTGATAAGGAGCAATCCAAGCATTTTTCTGCAGGCAGCATTCAGCACAACATTCCGCTCTAAACGGATGTCTTGCTCTACATTTCCAACCCTGAGAATTCCCTCACATTTTAGACACAATTGCTCAGTAGGGCAAGTTGTCAGGATATAAATCCATGGTGTTCCCTCTCACCATTAACCATCTTCCACTCACCAACTCTATGAAACACTGTCCGTTCCAATGGAAGATACTCACCAGCTCTATGAAGACACTCTGTCCATTCCAATGAAAGACACTCACCAGGTCTATGAAGACACTCTGTCCGTTCCAATGAAAGACACTCACCAGCTCTATGAAGACACTCTGTCTGTTCCAATGAAAGACACTCACCAGCTCTATGAAGACACTCTGTCCGTTCCAATGGAAGACTCTCACCAGCTCTATGAAGACACTCTGTCCGTTCCAATGAAAGACACTCACCAGCTCTATGAAGACACTGTCCATTCCAATGAAAGACTCTCACCAGCTCTATGAAACACTGTCCGTTCCAATGGAAGATACTCACCAGCTCTATGAAGACACTCTGTCCATTCCAATGAAAGACACTCACCAGGTCTATGAAGACACTCTGTCTGTTCCAATGAAAGACTCTCACCAGCTCTATGAAGACACTCTGTCTGTTCCAATGAAAGACACTCACCAGCTCTATGAAGACACTCTGTCCGTTCCAATGAAAGACTCTCACCAGCTCTATGAAGACACCCTGTCCATTCCAATGAAAGACACTCACCAGCTCTATGAAGACACTCTGTCTGTTCCAATGAAAGACACTCACCAGCTCTATGAAGACACTCTGTCCGTTCCAATGAAAGACACTCACCAGCTCTATGAAGACACTCTGTCCGTTCCAATGAAAGACACTCACCAGCTCTATGAAGACACTCTGTCCATTCCAATGAAAGACACTCACCAGCTCTATGAAGACACTCTGTCTGTTCCAATGAAAGACACTCACCAGCTCTATGAAGACACTCTGTCCGTTCCAATGAAAGACTCTCACCAGCTCTATGAAGACACTCTGTCCGTTCCAATGAAAGACATTCACCAGCTCTATGAAGACACTCTGAATGAGGAAATGACATGTCTAATTTGAAGATATTTAAAATAAAATATCTTGGCACGTTGAATTCACTGCAGAGCTCTAGAAAGGATTTCAGTGTAGTTGTGTTCTGAAACAGGATCCCTAGAGAATGCCAAAGATGAAAGTTGGCATCACTCAGGGCTTTTGGCAAGTCTGGGTTGCATACTATAGGCTAGTTGCATCACTCAGGGCTTTTGGCAAGGCTAGTTTGAGCATATCTGGTTGGAAATACCAGGGTATTTCCTACATGCTAGTAGGGTGCTGTAAATCTCAAAGCTTTTTGCTAGGTTGCCCAGTTAACTAAACTTCACTAAAGTTATTCATGAATAGAATTGAGCGTAGGGACAATGAACCACAGGATTGGGCCTCTATCTGAATCCACGTTGACTCTTGTCTGTTTGTGATCCATGTTAGCATGTAGTGGATTTGGGCAAACCAGTAGTACAATTTAAGGCAGGGAAGGGCAAGACTACCCTTAGATTCAGGCTTCGATAGAGTGGAGAACATGATCCAAGGTTTTTTTGCCCAATATACAGTTGAAGTCGGAAGTTTACATACACTTAGGTTGGAGTCATTAAAACTAGTTTTTCATCCACACAACACATTTCTTGTTAACCTGTTGCTTCTACTCGGGACGCTTGCGTCCCAACTAGAGCTCTGGAAATGCAAATGCGCTACGCTAAATGCTAATAGTATTAGTTAAAACTCAAAAGTTCATTAAAATACACATGCAGGGTATCGAATTAAAGCTACACTCATTGTGAATCCAGGCAACAAGTCAGAATTTTAAAATGCTTTTCGGCGAAAGCATGAGAAGCTATTATCTGATAGCATGCAACACCCCAAAAGACCCACAGGGGACGTAAACAAAATAATTAGCATTTCGGCGTTACACAAACCGCACAATAAAATAGAAAACATTCATTACCTTTCACCATCTTCTTTGTTGGCACTCCTAGATGTCCCATAAACACTATTTGGGTCTTTATTTCGATTAAATCGGTCCATATAAAGCCTAGATATCGTTATATGTAGACTGTGTGATAAACGAAAAACATCGTTTCAAAACGTAACGTCATTTTTTTAAATTCAAAAAAAGTCGACGATAAACTTTCACAAAACACTTCGAAATACGTTTGTAATGCAACTTTAGGTATTAGTAAACGTTAATAAGCGATAAAATTCATCAGGAGGCGATGTAAAGATCATTAGCTGTCCGTCTGGAAAAATGTCCGGCTAGAAACTCAACGAAAATATCCGGTCCTAGACCGGATTAGATACGGTGTCCTGCATGTGTTTGACCAAGAAAAAACTCGAAGGAAATGACAAGACTCTAGACACCGTGTGGAAGCTGTAGGTACTGCAACCTCAGTCAATTAATTGTGGTTCACCTTTATCAATGGGATCAAGTAGCGCATGGATATATTTTCCCATTTTCAGTGATCAGTTTTTCCTGTGCTTTTCGATGTAAATGCCGTTCTGGTAAAGCCACAGCAGTGATTTAACCAGTTTTTAAACGTCTGAGTGTTTTCTATCCACACAGACTAAGCAAATGCATATACTATATTCCTGGCATGAGTAGCAGGGCGCTGAAATGTTTAGCGATTTTTAACAGAATATTCAA
>NW_027039887.1:102500-105430 GCF_034236695.1 Oncorhynchus nerka | reverse complement strand
AACAGTATTACTCTGTTACTGTTGATAAAACAGTACTCTGTTACTACTCTGTTACTGTTGATAAAACAGTATTACTCTGTTACTGTTGATAAAACAGTATTACTCTGTTACTGTTGATAAAACAGTATTACTCTGTTACTGTTGATAAAACAGTATTACTCTGTTACTGTTGATAAAACAGTATTACTCTGTTACTGTTGATAAAACAGTATTACTCTGTTACTGTTGATAAAACAGTATTACTCTGTTACTGTTGATAAAACAGTATTACTCTGTTACTGTTGATAAAACAGTATTACTCTGTTACTGTTGATAAAACAGTATTACTCTTCTACTTCTGTTACTGTTGATAAAACTGTTGTTATATAAAACAGTATTACTCTGTTACTGCTGATAAAACAGTATTACTCTGTTACTGTTGATAAAACAGTATTACTCTGTTACTGTTGATAAAACAGTATTACTCTTCTACTTCTGTTACTGTTGATAAAACAGTATTACTCTGTTACTGCTGATAAAACAGTATTACTCTGTTACTGTTGATAAAACAGTATTACTCTGTTACTGCTGATAAAACAGTATTACTCTGTTACTGTTGATAAAACAGTATTACTCTGTTACTGTTGATAAAACAGTATTACTCTGTTACTGTTGATAAAACAGTATTACTCTGTTACTGTTGATAAAACAGTATTACTCTCTGTTACTGTTGATAAAACAGTTACTATTAAAACAGTATCTTTACTCTGTTACTGTTGATAAAACAGTATTACTCTGTTACTGTTGATAAAACAGTATTACTCTGTTACTGTTGATAAAACAGTATTACTCTGTTACTGTTGATAAAACAGTATTACTCTGTTACTGCTGATAAAACAGTATTACTCTGTTACTGTTGATAAAACAGTATTACTCTGTTACTGTTTGACTGTTGATAAAACAGTATTACTCTGTTACTGTTGATAAAACAGTATTACTCTGCTACTGTTGATAAAACAGTATTACTCTGTTACTGCTGATAAAACAGTATTACCCTGTTACTGCTGATAAAACAGTATTACTCTGTTACTGTTGATAAAACAGTATTACTCTGCTACTGTTGATAAAACAGTATTACTCTGTTACTGTTGATAAAACAGTATTACTCTGCTACTGTTGATAAAACAGTATTACTCTGCTACTGTTGATAAAACAGTATTACTCTGCTACTGTTGATAAAACAGTATTAATCTTCTACTTCTGTTACTGTTGATAAAACAGTATTACTCTGTTACTGTTGATAAAACAGTATTACTCTGTTACTGTTGATAAAACAGTATTACTCTGTTACTGCTGATAAAACAGTATTACTCTGTTACTGCTGATAAAACAGTATTACCCTGTTACTGTTGATAAAACAGTATTACTCTGTTACTGTTGATAAAACAGTATTACTCTGTTACTGTTGATAAAACAGTATTACTCTGTTACTGTTGATAAAACAGTATTACTCTGTTACTGCTGATAAAACAGTATTACTCTGTTACTGTTGATAAAACAGTATTACTCTGTTACTGTTGATAAAACAGTATTACTCTGTTACTGCTGATAAAACAGTATTACCCTTCTACTTCTGTTACTGTTGATAAAACAGTATTACTCTGTTACTGTTGCTAAAACAGTATTACTCTGTTACTGTTGATAAAACAGTATTACTCTGTTACTGTTGATAAAACAGTATTACTCTGTTACTGCTGATAAAACAGTATTACTCTGTTACTGTTGATAAAACAGTATTACTCTTCCACTTCTGTTACTGTTGATAAAACAGTATTACTCTGTTACTGTTGATAAAACAGTATTACTCTGTTACTGCTGATAAAACAGTATTACTCTGTTAATGTTGATAAAACAGTATTACTCTGTTACTGCTGATAAAACAGTATTACCCTGTTACTGTTGATAAAACAGTATTACTCTGTTACTGTTGATAAAACAGTATTACTCTGTTACTGCTGATAAAACAGTATTACTCTGTTACTGTTGATAAAACACTTCTGTTACTGTTGATAAAACAGTATTACTCTCTGTTACTGTTGCTGATAAAACAGTATTACTCTGTTACTGTTGATAAAACAGTATTACTCTGTTACTGTTGATAAAACAGTATTACTCTGTTACTGTTGATAAAACAGTATTACTCTGTTACTGTTGATAAAACAGTATTACTCTGTTACTGTTGATAAAACAGTATTACTCTGTTACTGCTGATAAAACAGTATTACTCTGTTACTGTTGATAAAACAGTATTACTCTTCCACTTCTGTTACTGTTGATAAAACAGCATTACGCTGTTACTGTTGATAAAACAGTATTACTCTGTTACTGCTGATAAAACAGTATTACTCTGTTACTGTTGATAAAACAGTATTACTCTTCCACTTCTGTTACTGTTGATAAAACAGTATTACTCTGTTACTTTGATAAGAGGATTGATAAAACTATTACTCTTCACTGATAAAACAGTATTCCGTCTGTTGATGCCACTTTTGTTGGACACCTGATAAAACAGGCTGTTGATAAAACACTCATCTGGCCTGTTACTGTTGATAAAACAGTATTACTCGACTATGGATCTTCACAGCTGATAAAAGGACTTCTATCTGTTACTGTTGGTAGCCAATAACACAGCCTTGCCATGCCTGTTACTGTTGATAAAACACGGCTCTGTTGATAAAACAGTCTATCACAAGATATTCTGTTGATAAAACTCCCATGTCTGATAAAACATATGGGACAAATTACAGTCAAACATTTGAATATTTCATACAAAAATATGTCTGTTTTCTTTTATAAATCTGAATCACGACTTAGTTCTGAACTTGAATAAGGAGTCGAGAAGTTGAGAGCATTTTATCTGCTGGAAAAAGAGTACATGAAAAGGTGATTCA
>NW_027039887.1:0-100000 GCF_034236695.1 Oncorhynchus nerka | reverse complement strand
CTGGGAGTGGTGTTACAGTAGACTGGCAATGTGTTTACAGTAGACTGGTAGTGGGTTTACAGTAGACTGGTAGTGGGTTTACAGTAGACTGGTAGTGGGTTTACAGTAGACTGCTAATATGTAAACAGTAGACTGGGAGTGGGTTTACAGTAGACTGGAAGTGGGTTTACAGTAGACTGGTAGTGGGTTTACAGTAGACTGGTAATGTGTTTACAGTAGACTGGTAGTGGATTTACAGTAGACTGGTAGTGAGTTTACAGCAGACTGGTAGTGGGTTTACAGTAGACTGGCAATGTGTTTACAGTAGACTGTTAGTGGGTTTACAGTAGACTGGTAATGTGTTTACAGTAGACTGGTAGTGGGTTTACAGTAGACTGGTAGTGGGTTTACAGTAGACTGGTAGTGGGTTTAAAGTAGACTGGTAGTGGGTTTACAGTAGACTGGTAATATGTAAACAGTAGACTGGGAGTGGGTTTACAGTAGACTGGTAGTGGGTTTACAGTAGACTGGTAGTGGGTTTACAGTAGACTGACAATGTGTAAACAGTAGACTGGTAGTGGGTTTACAGTAGACTGGTAGTGGGCTTACAGTAGACTGACAATGTGTAAACAGTAGACTGGTAGTGGGTTTACAGTAGACTGGTAGTGGGTTTACAGTAGACTGGTAATGTGTAAACAGTAGACTGGCAATGTGTTTACAGTAGACTGGTAATGTGTTTACAGTAGACTGGTAGTGGATTTACAGTAGACTGGTAGTGAGTTTACAGTAGACTGGTAGTGGGTTTACAGTAGACTGGCAATGTGTTTACAGTAGACTGGTAGTGGGTTTACAGTAGACTGGGAGTGGGTTTACAGTAGACTGGTAGTGGGTTTACAGTAGACTGGTAATGTGTTTACAGTAGACTGGTAATGTGTTTACAGTAGACTGGTAGTGGATTTACAGTAGACTGGTAGTGAGTTTACAGTAGACTGGTAGTGGGTTTACAGTAGACTGGCAATGTGTTTACAGTAGACTGGTAGTGGGTTTACAGTAGACTGGTAATGTGTTTACAGTAGACTGCTAATGTGTAAACAGTAGACTGGGAGTGGGTTTACAGTAGACTGGTAGTGGGTTTACAGTAGACTGGTAATGTGTTTACAGTAGACTGGTAATGTGTTTACAGTAGACTGGTAGCGGGTTTACAGTAGACTGGTAGTGGGTTTACAGTAGACTGGTAGTGGATTTACAGTAGACTGGTAGTGGGTTTACAGTAGACTGGTAGTGGGTTTACAGTAGACTGGTAGTGGGTTTACAGTAGACTGGCAATGTGTTTACAGTACACTGGTAGTGGGTTTACAGTAGACTACTAATGTGTAAACAGTAGACTGGGAGTGGGTTTACAGTAGACTGGCAATGTGTTTACAGTAGACTGGTAGTGGGTTTACAGTAGACTGCTAATATGTAAACAGTAGACTGGGAGTGGGTTTACAGTAGACTGGTAGTGGGTTTACAGTAGACTGGTAGTGGGTTTACAGTAGACTGACAATGTGTAAACAGTAGACTGGCAATGTGTTTACAGTAGACTGGTAGTGGGTTTACAGTAGACTGGTAATGTGTTTACAGTAGACTGGTAGTGGGTTTACAGTTGACTGGAATCGGGTTTACAATAGACTGGTAGTGGGTTTACAGTAGACTGGTAGTGGGTTTACAGTAGACTGGTAATGTGTAAACAGTAGACTGGTAGTGGGTTTACAGTAGACTGGTAGTGGGTTTACAGTAGACTGGTAATGTGTAAACAGTAGACTGGTAGTGGGTTTACAGTAGACTGGTAGTGGGTTTACAGTAGACTGGTAGTGGGTTTACAGTAGACTGGTAATGTGTTTACAGTAGACTGGTAGTGGGTTTACAGTAGACTGGTAGTGGGTTTACAGTAGACTGGTAATGTGTTTACAGTAGACTGGTAATGTGGGTTTACAGTAGACTGGTAGTGGGTTTACAGTAGACTGGTAATGTGTTTAAAGTAGACTGGTAGTGGGTTTACAGTAGACTGGCAGTAGACTGGTAGTGGGTTTACAGTAGACTGGTAGTGGGTTTGGTAGTTTACAGTAGACTGGTAACTGGCAATGGTTTGTAGACTGGTAAAAGTAGACTGGTAGTGGGTTTACAGTAGACTGGTAGTGGGTTTACAGTAGACTGGTAATGGGTTTACAGTTGACCGGTAGCGGGTTTACAGTAGACTGGTAATGGGTTTACAGTAGACTAGTAATGTGTAAAAAGTAGACTGGTAGCGGGTTTACAGTAGACTGGTAGTGGGTTTACAGTAGACTGGTAATGTGTAAAAAGTAGACTGGTAGTGGGTTTACAGTAGACTGGTAGTAGGTTTACAGTAGACTGGTAATGTGTAAACAGTAGACTGGTAGTGGGTTTACAGTAGACTGGTAGTGGGTTTACAGTAGACTGGTAATGTGTTTACAGTAGACTGGTAAAGTGTTTACAGTAGACTGGTAGTGGGTTTACAGTAGACTGGGAGTGGGTTTACAGTAGACTGGTAATGTGTTTACAGTAGACAGGTAGTGGGTTTACAGCCTCATCCTACCTCCTCCTGTCTCATCCTGCCTCATCCTGCCTCCTCCTGTCTCATCCTACCTCCTCCTGTCAAATCCTGCCTCCTCCTGTCTCATCCTTTCTCCTGTCTCCATTAGACTGGTAGTGGGTTTACAGTAGACTGGTAGTGGGTTTACAGTAGACTGGTAGTGGGTTTACAGTAGACTGGTAGTGGGTTTACAGTAGACTGGAAATGTGTGTGTAAACAGTAGACTGGTAGTGTGTTTACAGTAGACTGGTAATGTGTTTACAGTAGACTGGCAATGTGTTTACAGTAGACTGGTAGTGGGTTTACAGTAGACTGGTAATGTGTTTACAGTAGACTGGTAGTGGGTTTACAGTTGACTGGAATCGGGTTTACAATAGACTGGTAGTGGGTTTACAGTAGACTGGTAGTGGGTTTACAGTAGACTGGTAATGTGTAAACAGTAGACTGGTAGTGGGTTTACAGTAGACTGGTAGTGGGTTTACAGTAGACTGGTAATGTGTAAACAGTAGACTGGTAGTGGGTTTACAGTAGACTGGTAGTGGGTTTACAGTAGACTGGTAGTGGGTTTACAGTAGACTGGTAATGTGTTTACAGTAGACTGGTAGTGGGTTTACAGTAGACTGGTAATGTGTTTACATTAGACTGGTAGTGGGTTTACAGTAGACTGGTAGTGGGTTTACAGTAGACTGGTAGTGGGTTTACAGTAGACTGGTAGTGGGTTTACAGTAGACTGGAAATGTGTAAACAGTAGACTGGCAATGTGTTTACAGTAGACTGGTAATGGGTTTACAGTAGACTGGTAATGTGTAAAAAGTAGACTGGTAGTGGGTTTACAGTAGACTGGTAATGGGTTTACAGTTGACCGGTAGCGGGTTTACAGTAGACTGGTAATGGGTTTACAGTAGACTAGTAATGTGTAAAAAGTAGACTGGTAGCGGGTTTACAGTAGACTGGTAGTGGGTTTACAGTAGACTGGTAATGTGTAAAAAGTAGACTGGTAGTGGGTTTACAGTAGACTGGTAGTAGGTTTACAGTAGACTGGTAATGTGTAAACAGTAGACTGGTAGTGGGTTTACAGTAGACTGGTAGTGGGTTTACAGTAGACTGGTAATGTGTTTACAGTAGACTGGTAAAGTGTTTACAGTAGACTGGTAGTGGGTTTACAGTAGACTGGTAGTGGGTTTACAGTAGACTGGTAATGTGTTTACAGTAGACAGGTAGTGGGTTTACAGCCTCATCCTACCTCCTCCTGTCTCATCCTGCCTCATCCTGCCTCCTCCTGTCTCATCCTACCTCCTCCTGTCAAATCCTGCCTCCTCCTGTCTCATCCTTTCTCCTGTCTCCTCCTGTCTCATCCTGCCTCCTGTCTCATCCTGCCTCCCCCTGTCTCATCCTGTCTCCTGCCTCCTCTTGTCTCAACCTGTCTCATCCTGCCTCCTCCTGTCTCACCCTGCCTCCTCCTGTCTTATCCTGCCTACTCCTGTCTCATCCTACCTCCTTATGCCTCCTCCTGTCTCATCCTGCCTCCTCCTGTCTCATCCTGCCTTCTCCTTTCTCATCTTGCCTCCTCCTGTCTCATCCTACCTCCTCCTGCCTCCTACTGTCTCATCCTGTTTCCTCCTGTCTCATTCTGTCTCATCCTGTCTCATCCTACCTTCTCCTGTTTCATCCTGCCTCTTCCTGCCTCATCCTGCCTCCTCCTGTCTCATCCTGCCTCCTCCTGTCTCATCCTGCCTTCTCCTGTCTCATCTTGCCTCCTCCTGTCTCATCCTACCTCCTCCTGCCTCCTACTGTCTCATCCTGTTTCCTCCTGTCTCATTCTGCCTCCTCCTGTCTCATCATGCCTCCTCCTGTCTCATCCTACCTTTTCCTGCCTCATCCTGTCTCATCCTGCCTCCTCCTGTCTCATCCTTACTCCTCCTGTCTCATCCTGTTTCCTCCTGTCTCATCCTGCCTCCTCCTCTCTCATTCTGCCTCCTCCTGTCTCATCCTACCTCCTCTTGTCTCATCCTGTGTCCTGTCTCATGCTGTTTCCTCCTGTCTCATCCTACCTTCTCCTGTTTCGTCCTGCCTCCTCCTGCCTCCTGTCTCATCCTACCTTCTCCTGTTTCATCCTGCCTCTTCCTGCCTCATCCTGCCTCCTGCCTCTTCCTGCCTCCTCCTGTCTCATCCTACCTTCTCCTGTTTCATCCTGCCTCCTCCTGCCTCATCCTGCCTCTTCCTGCCTCATCCTGCCTCCTGCCTCATCCTACCTTCTCCTGTTTCATCCTGCCTCTTCCTGCCTCATCCTGCCTCCTGCCTCATCCTGCCTCCTCCTGTCTCATCCTACCTCATCCTGCCTCCTCCTGTTTCATCCTGTTTCCTCCTGCCTCCTCCCGTCTCATCCTACCTTCTCCTGTTTCATCCTGCCTCATCCTGCCTCCTCCTGCCTCCTCCTGTCTCATCCTACCTTCTCCTGTTTCATCCTGCCTCATGCCTCATCCTGCCTCTTCCTGCCTCATTCTGCATCAGACAATAATCATCCAGGATAAAAACTGCTGAGCAGTTAATTATTCATTGTCACGGTATGAATAAATAGGACTACAAATCTGTAGATTTGCTAATTGAATCATTGAGTTTCTCAACACATTACAAATCATTGTGGTCCCAGGTAGCAGGGACTTGTCCTGTAGCCAATATGTACCCTGCCTGGTTCCCTCAGCCTAGAGCCTGCTTCTGATTCCGGTCCGTGTATCAGGTTCTGTGCATAAAGCCAATATGTACCCTGCCTGGTTCCTCAGCCTAGAGCCTGCTATCTGATTCCCTCCGTGTATCAAGGTTCTGTGCAGCCAATATGTACCCTGCCTGGTTCCCTCAGCCTAGAGCCTGCTATCTGATTCCCGGTCCGTGTATCAAGGTTCTGTGCCAATATGTACCCTGCCTGGTTCCCTCAGCCTAGAGCCTCTATCTGATTCCCGGTCCGTGTATCAAGGTTCTGTGCATAAAGCCCCTCTCCTTCCCCATATAATTAGCTGATTTAATAGTATGCAGCACACATGCACACCCATTCTAATTAGATCAGCTTCTACACCGTATTTTATAACAGTCTAGTGATTTTCCAAGTGCAGCGCTAGTTACCTTCCACAGTCAATACCTCAGTGAACCGCTGCTAAATGCATTTAACTCTGTGTGTGCCTTACAGCACATTACCTAATGGTTCTCCCTCCATGTAAATGGTGTCTATCCTACCTTTAATTACAGATCAATGACAGTTGGCTCTTGGCATTTAGAGTCTCTGAACCAGAGTGCTGCAGGGGCCAAGTGTAGAACAGAATGTAGCGGTTGGTATTGAACGCTGTGGAACAATAAAAAGCCTGTTGTTAAACAAACTAGCAGATGAACTGATGGTCAGATTAACAGGAGAGATACAACGCTGGACAACACAATAACTCTGTCCTAACATGGGTAGTTTAGCATCTCTTCTGCTCAATAATGTTCCATACATACAAATAGCATGTGCAGTTCACTTGGTGGTGCTGTGTGTGTTCCCATTACTGTCTACAGACTGTGGGTGTTCCCATTACTGTCTACAGACTGTGGGTGTTCCCATTACTCTCTACAGACTGTGGGTGTTCCCCCTACTGTCTACAGACTGTGGGTGTTCCCATTACTCTCTACAGACTGTGGGTGTTCCCATTACTGTCTACAGACTGTGGGTGTTCCCATTACTCTCTACAGACTGTGGGTGTTCCCATTACTGTCTACAGACTGTGGGTGTTCCCATTACTGTCCACAGACTGTGGGTGTTCCCATTACTGTCTACAGACTGTGGGTGTTCCCATTACTCTCTACAGACTGTGGGTGTTCCCATTACCGTCTACAGACTGTGGGTGTTCCCATTACTGTCTACAGACTGTGGGTGTTCCCATTACTGTCCACAGACTGTGGGTGTTCCCATTACTGTCTACAGACTGTGGGTGTTCCCATTACTGTCTACAGACTGTGGGTGTTCCCATTACTGTTCACAGTACTCTGGGTGTTCCCATTGCTGTTCACAGTACACTGGGTGTTCCCATTGCTGTTCACAGTACTCTGGGTGTTCCCATTGCTGTTCACAGTACTCTGGGTGTTCCCATTGCTGTTCACAGTACTCTGGGTGTTCCCATTGCTGTTCACAGTACTCTGAGTTTTCCCATTGCTGTCCACAGTACTCTGGGTGTTCCCATTGCTGTTCACAGTACTCTGGGTGTTCCCATTGCTGTCCACAGTACTCTGGGTGTTCCCATTGCTGTTCACAGTACTCTGGGTGTTCCCATTGCTGTTCACAGTACTCTGGATGTTCCCATTGCTGTTCACAGTACTCTGGGTGTTCCCATTGCTGTTCACAGTACTCTGGGTGTCCCCATTGCTGTTGACAGTACTCTGGGTGTTCCCATTGCTGTCCACAGTACTCTGGGTGTTCCCATTGCTGTTGACAGTACTCTGGGTGTTCCCATTGCTGTTCACAGTACTCTGGGTGTTCCCATTGCTGTTGACAGTACTCTGGGTGTTCCCATTGCTGTTGACAGTACTCTGGGTGTTCCCATTGCTGTTGACAGTACTCTGGGTGTTCCCATTGCTGTCCACAGTACTCTGGGTGTTCCCATTGCTGTTCACAGTACTCTGGGTGTTCCCATTGCTGTCCACAGTACTCTGGGTGTTCCCATTGCTCTCTACAGACTGTGGGTGTTCCCATTACCGTCTACAGACTGTGGGTGTTCCCATTACTGTCTACAGACTGTGGGTGTTCCCATTACTGTCTACAGACTGGGGGTGTTCCCATTACTCTCTACAGACTGTGTGTGTTCCCATTACTGTCTACAGACTGTGGGTGTTCCCATTACTGTCTACAGACTGTGGGTGTTCCCATTACTGTCTACAGACTGTGGGTGTTCCCATTACTGTCTACAGACTGTGTGTGTTCCCATTACCGTCTACAGACTGTGGGTGTTCCCATTACTCTCTACAGACTGTGGGTGTTCCCATTACTCTACAGACTGTGGGTGTTCCCATTACTGTCTACAGACTGTGTGTGTTCCCATTACTCTCTACAGACTGTGGGTGTTCCCATTACTCTCTACAGACTGTGGGTGTTCCCATTACTCTCTACAGACTGTGGGTGTTCCCATTACTCTCTACAGACTGTGTGTGTTCCCATTACTGTCTACAGACTGTGGGTGTTCCCATTACTGTCTACAGACTGTGGGTGTTCCCATTACTGTCTACAGACTGTGGGTGTTCCCATTACTGTCTACAGACTGTGTGTGTTCCCATTACCGTCTACAGACTGTGGGTGTTCCCATTACTCTCTACAGACTGTGGGTGTTCCCATTACTCTACAGACTGTGGGTGTTCCCATTACTGTCTACAGACTGTGTGTGTTCCCATTACTCTCTACAGACTGTGGGTGTTCCCATTACTCTCTACAGACTGTGGGTGTTCCCATTACTCTCTACAGACTGTGGGTGTTCCCATTACTCTCTACAGACTGTGTGTGTTCCCATTACTCTCTACAGACTGTGGGTGTTCCCATTACTCTCTACAGACTGTGGGTGTTCCCATTACTCTCTACAGACTGTGGGTGTTCCCATTACTGTCTACAGACTGTGTGTGTTCCCATTACTGTCTACAGACTGTGGGTGTTCCCATTACTGTCTACAGGCTGTGTGTGTTCCAATTACTGTCTACAGACTGTGTGTGTTCCCATTACTGTCCACAGACTGTGGGTGTCCCCATTACTGTCTACAGACTGTGGGTGTTCCCATTACTGTCCACAGACTGTGGGTGTTCCCATTACTGTCTACAGACTGTGGGTGTTCCCATTACTGTCTACAGGCTGTGTGTGTTCCAATTACTGTCTACAGACTCTGGGTGTTCCCATTACTCTCTACAGACTGTGGAAGTTCTCATTACTGTCTACAGACTGTGGATGTTCCCATTACTCTCTACAGACTGTGGGTGTTCCCATTACTCTCTACAGAGTGTGGGTGTTCCCATTACTCTCTACAGACTGTTGGTGTTCCCATTACTGTCTACAGACTGTGGGTGTTCCCATTACTCTCTACAGACTGTGGGTGTTCCCATTACTCTCTACAGACTGTGGTTGTTCCCATTACTGTCTACAGACTGTGGGTGTTCCCATTGCTGTTCACAGTACTCTGGGTTTTCCCATTGCTGTTCACAGTACTCTGGGTGTTCCCATTACTGTTCACAGTACTCTGGGTTTTCCCATTGCTGTTCACAGTACTCTGGGTGTTCCCATTGCTGTTCACAGTACACTGGGTGTCCCCATTGCTGTTCACAGTACTCTGGGTTTTCCCATTGCTGTTCACAGTACTCTGGGTGTCCCCATTGCTGTTCACAGTACTCTGGGGTTTCCCATTGCTGTTCACAGTACTCTGGGTGTTCCCATTACTGTTCACAGTACTCTGGGTTTTCCCATTGCTGTCCACAGTACTCTGGGTGTTCCCACTGCTGTTCACAGTACTCTGGGTGTTCCCATTGCTGTTCACAGTACTCTGGGTTTTCCCATTGCTGTTCACAGTACTGTGGGTGTTCCCATTGCTGTTCACAGTACTCTGGGTGTTCCCATTGCTGTTCACATTACTCTGGGTGTTCCCATTGCTGTTCACAGGACTGTGGGTGTTCCCATCGCTGTTCACAGTACTCTGGGTGTTCCCATTACTGTTCACAGTACTCTGGGTTTTCCCATTGCTGTTCACAGTACTCTGGGTGTTCCCATTGCTGTTCACAGTACACTGGGTGTCCCCATTGCTGTTCACAGTACTCTGGGTTTTCCCATTGCTGTTCACAGTACTCTGGGTGTCCCCATTGCTGTTCACAGTACTCTGGGTTTTCCCATTGCTGTTCACAGTACTCTGGGTGTTCCCATTACTGTTCACAGTACTCTGGGTTTTCCCATTGCTGTCCACAGTACTCTGGGTGTTCCCACTGCTGTTCACAGTACTCTGGGTGTTCCCATTGCTGTTCACAGTACTCAGGGTTTTCCCATTGCTGTTCACAGTACTGTGGGTGTTCCCATTGCTGTTCACAGTACTCTGGGTGTTCCCATTGCTGTTCACAGTACTCTGGGTGTTCCCATTGCTGTTCACAGTACTGTGGGTGTTCCCATTGCTGTTCACAGTACTCTGGGTGTTCCCATTACTGTTCACAGTACTCTGGGTTTTCCCATTGCTGTTCACAGTACTCTGGGTGTTCCCATTGCTGTTCCTAGTACACTGGGTGTTCCCATTGCTGTCCACAGTCCTCTGGGTGTTCCCATTGCTGTCCACAGTACTGTGGGTGTTCCCATTGCTGTCCACAGTCCTCTGGGTGTTCCCATTGCTGTCCACAGTACTGTGGGTGTTCCCATTGCTGTCCACAGTACTCTGGGTGTTCCCATTGCTGTCCACAGTCTTTTGGGTGTTCCCATTGCTGTTCACAGTCTTTTGGGTGTCCCCATGGCTGTTCCTAGTACACTGGGTGTTCCCATTGCTGTCCACAGTCTTTTGGGTGTCCCCATGGCTGTTCCTAGTACACTGGGTGTTCCCATTGCTGTCCACAGTACTCTGGGTGTTCCCATTGCTGTCCACAGTACTCTGGGTGTTCCCATTGCTGTCCACAGTCTTTTGGGTGTCCCCATGGCTGTTCCTAGTACTCTGGGTGTTCCCATTGCTGTCCACAGTCTTTTGGGTGTTCCCATTGCTGTTCACAGTACTCTGGGTGTTCCCATTGCTGTCCACAGTCTTTTGGGTGTTCCCATGGCTGTTCCTAGTACACTGGGTGTTCCCATTGCTGTCCACAGTCTTTTGGGTGTTCCCATTGCTGTTCACAGTCTTTTGGGTGTCCCCATGGCTGTTCACAGTACTCTGGGTGTTCCCATTGCTGTCCACAGTCTTTTGGGTGTCCCCATGGCTGTTCCTAGTACACTGGGTGTCCCCATGGCTGTTCCTAGTATTGCTCGGTGTATTCAGCTTGTCAACACTTCTTACAAAAACATGTAGTGATGAAGTAAATCTGGCCTCCATTTTGAGCCAGGAGAGATGGACATACATATGATCAATGTTAGCTCTTCTGGTACATGTAAGGGCCGGCCGTGCTGCCCTGTTCTGGGCCAATTGGAATATTCCTAAGTCCTTCTTTTTGGCACCTGATCACATGACTGGACAGTAGTCCAGGTGCGACTAAACTAGGGCCTGTAGAACCTGCCTTGTTGATAGTGTTGAGGAGAAGGCAGTATGACACTGTGCTCTTAACTGCTAGGCTACCTTGTTGATGGTGTTGTTGACAAGCAGTATGACCCTGTCCTCTTAACTGCTAGGCTACCTTGTTGATAGTGTTGTTGAGAAGCAGTATGACCCTGTCCTCTTAACTGCTAGGCTACCTTGTTGATAGTGTTGTTGAGAAGGCAGTATGACCCCGTGCTCTTAACTGCTAGGCTACCTTGTTGATAGTGTTGTTGAGAAGCAGTATGACCCTGTGCTCTACCTTGTTGATAGTGTTGTTGAGAAGGCAGTATGACCCTGTGCTCTACCTTGTTGATAATGTTGTTGAGAAGGCAGTATGACCCTGTGCTCTTAACTGCTAGGTTACCTTGTTGATAGTGTTGTTGAGAAGGCAGTATGACCCTGTGCTCTTAACTGCTAGGCTACCTTGTTGATAGTGTTGTTGAGTAGGCAGTATGACCCCGTGCTCTTAACTGCTAGGCTACCTTGTTGATAGTGTTGTTGAGAAGCAGTATGACCCTGTGCTCTACCTTGTTGATAGTGTTGTTGAGAAGCAGTATGACCCTGTGGTCTACCTTGTTCATAGTGTTGTTGAGAAGGCAGTATGACCCTGTCCTCTAACTGCTAGGTTACCTTGTTCATAGTGTTGTTGAGAAGGCAGTATGACCCTGTCCTCTAACTGCTAGGCTACCTTTTTGATAATGTTGTTGAGAAGCAGTATGACCCTGTGCTCTACCTTGTTCATAGTGTTGTTGAGAAGCAGTATGACCCTGTGGTCTACCTTGTTCATAGTGTTGTTGAGAAGCAGTATGACCCTGTGGTCTACCTTGTTCATAGTGTTGTTGAGAAGGCAGTATGACCCTGTCCTCTAACTGCTAGGCTACCTGCAGCCCTGAGTAATTTATGTAAGTTCCATACATGTTGAATGACCTTCCCTATGAGCGTGACCTTCCGTATGAGACCACTTTTTTGCATAAGTTTATTAAAGGGCTGGTAACAGGCTGATTGGTTGGCTACTTGAGCCAGTAAAGGGGGCTTTACTATTCTTGGGTAGCGGAATAACTTTTTCCTCCCTCCAGGCCTGAGGGCATACACTTTCTAGTAGGCTTAAATTGGTCATGTGTGCACTTCAGCCAAGCTCAAGGTACTAAAAGACATCATAAACGCCAAAAGACAGTACTGTGCAGCCGGCTTCATCGCCCTGGCCAAGGCTTTCGACTCTGTCAATCACCGTATTCATATCGGCAGACTCAACAGCCTTGGTTTCTCAAATGACTGCCTCACCTGGTTCACCAACTACTTCTCAGACAGAGTTCAGTGTGTCAAATTAGGGGGCCTGTTGTCCGGACCTCTCGCAGTCTCTATGGGGGTACAACAGGGTTCAATTCTCTGTCCAACTCTTTTCTCTGTATATATCAACGATGTCGCTCTTGCTGCGTGTGATTCCCCAATCCACCTCTAAACAGACAACACCATTCTGTATACATCTGGCCCTTCTTTGGACACTGTGTTAACCTCTTCAGTCGACCCTCTACTTTTTTGAACATTCTGTTAAAAATCGCGCAACATTTCAGCGCCCTGCTACTCATGCCAGGAATATAGTATATGCATTTGCTTAGTCTGTGTGGATAGAAAACACTCAGACGTTTAAAAAACTGGTTAAATCACTGCTGTGGCTTTACCAGAACGGCATTTACATCGAAAAGCACAGGAAAAACTGATCACTGAAAATGGGGAAAATATATCCATGCGCTACTTGAACCCATTGATAAACGTGAACCACAATTAATTGACTGAGGTTGCAGTACCTACAGCTTCCACAGGGTGTCTAGAGTCTTGTCATTTCCCTCGAGTTTTTTCTTGGTCAAACACATACAGGACACCGTATCTAATCCGGTCTAGGACCGGATATTTTCGTTGAGTTTCTAGCCGGACATTTTTCCAGACGGACAGCTAATGATCTTTACATCGCCTCCTGATGAATTTTATCGCTTATTAACGTTTACTAATACCTAAAGTTGCATTACAAACGTATTTTGAAGTGTTTTGTGAAAGTTTATCGTCGACTTTTTGAATTTTAAAAAATGACGTTACGTTTTGAAACTATGTTTTTTTCGTTTATCACACAGTCTACATATAACGATATCTAGGCTTTATATGGACCGATTTAATCGAAATAAAGACCCAAATAGTTTTATGGGACATCTAGGAGTGCCAACAAAGAAGATGGTGAAAGGTAATGAATGTTTTCTATTTTATTGTGCGGTTTGTGTAACGCCGAAATGCTAATTATTTTGTTTACGTCCCCTGTGGGTCTTTTGGGGTGTTGCATGCTATCAGATAATAGCTTCTCATGCTTTTGCCGAAAAGCATTTTAGAAATCTGACTTGTTGCCTGGATTCACAACGAGTGTAGCTTTAATTCGATACCCTGCATGTGTATTTTAATGAACTTTTGAGTTTTAACTAATACTATTAGCATTTAGCGTAGCGCATTTGCATTTCCAGAGCTCTAGTTGGGACGCAAGCGTCCCGAGTAGAAGCAACAGGTTAACTAACCTCCAAATGAGCTTCAATGCCATATAACACTCCTTCCGTGGCCTCCAACTGCTCTTAAACACTAGTAAAACCAAATGCATGCTTTTCAACCGATCGATGCCCGCTCCCACCCGCCCGAATAGCATCACTACCCTGGACGGTTCTGACCTAGAATATGTGGACAACTACAAATACCTAGGTGTCTGGCTAGACTGTTAACTCTCCTTCCAGACTCATATTAAGCATCTCCAATACAAAATTAAATCTAGAATCAGCTTCCTATTTCGCAAAAAGCCTCCTTGACTCACAGCGCCAAACATACCCTCGTAAAACTGACTATCCTACGATCCTCGACTTCGGCGATGTCATTTACATAAGAGCTTCTGTTAGGTTCTAATTTTTCATAGTAAATAACCCATGGACACTAGAGACGTTTTCACAAAGTTGAATTATTCTCAAAGGTTCTGTACAGCTGTATTCAGACAGCAAAACATTTCAGACAAGTTATATACATCCTACTTAAAACACTCCCTCTCTACATCCTTAGTTTATGCCCAAGAGAAAGAAGGTAACCAGATACTAACCCTTATTACTCCCTTAAGGGGAAAAGACCTCAACCCTCACCTCCTGACCTCAACCCCTCCTTCACCTAATCCACAGATTGTCCATCTGTCTCCCCTATATCAACACATCGCTCTCCTCTCCTCCATCAAACACATTCCAAAGCCTTCTGGGTTTCTACAGATTCTTTCTATTCAAGGCTTCATCTCTATCATTTATTTAATATCTCAATGTTCAATATTTAGCTGATTCCAACACTTTCAATACTCTACTCAGCAAACTAGATGCAGTCTTTCACAGTGCCATCCATTTTGTCATCAAAGCCCCACACACTACCCACCATTGCGACCTGTACGCTCTCGTTGGCTGGCCCTCGCTACATATTCGTCGCCAGACCCACTGGCTCCAGGTCATCTATAAGTCTATGCTAGGTAAGGCTCCTCCTTATCTCAGCTCACTGGTCACGATAACAACACCCACCCGTAGCACGCGCTCCAGCAGGTGTATCTCACTGGTCATCCCCAAAGCCACCACCTCCTTTGGCTGCCTTTCCTTCCAGTTCTCTGCTGCCAATGACTGGAACAAAATGCAAAAATCTCTGAAGCTGGAGACTCACATCTCCCTCACTAGCTTTAAGCACCAGTTGTCAGAGCAGCTTACAGATCACTGCACCTGTACATAGCCCATCTGTAAACAGCCCATCTACCTACCTCCTCCTCATACTGGTATTTATTTATTTATTTTGCTCCTTTGCACCCCAGTATCTCTACCTGCACATTCATCTTCTGCCGATCTACCATTCCAGTGTTTAATTGCTATATTGTAATTACTTCGCCACCATGGCCTATTTATTTCCTTAACCTGTTAAGACTCTAGGGGCAGTATTTCATTTTTGGATAAAAAGACATGCCCGTTTTAAGCGCAATATTTTGTCACAAAAAGATGCTCGAATATGCTTGGAATTGATAGTTTTGGAAAGAAGACAGTCTTACGTTTCCAGAAATGCAAAGATTTTCACTGTGAGTCCCTTAGAACAAATGCTTCGGGCAAAACCAAGATGTATGACTGACCAGGAAATGCACAGGATTTCTGAGGCTACGTTTTCCATGATCGCCTTATATGGCTGTGAATGCGACAGGAATGAACGGACTCTTTCTCTTGCTTCCCCAAGGTCTTTGCAGCATTGTGACGTATTTGTAGGCATATCATTGGAAGATTGACCATAAGGGACTACATTTACCAGGTGTCCCGCTTGGTGTCTGCGTGGCAATCGGTGCGCAAAAGTCAGGTCCCGGTATTTTTCCATTCAAATCTCAGAACAAACCAGGCTACAAGGACGGTGCTTTCAATGGAGAGAAATATGACAAACCACCTTCAGGATTGATTCAAACAACGTTTTCCATGTTTCAGTCGATATTATGGAGTTAATTCGGAAAAAAGTTCGACATGTAGGTGACTGAATTTTCGGTTAGTTTCGGTAGCCATATGCATAGTAACAAAAGGGAACGATGTGTCCTACACAAGAATCTTTCAGGAAAAACTGGACATCTGCTATGTAACTGAGAGTCTCCTCATTGAAACATCTGAAGTTCTTCAAAGGTAAATTATTTTATTTGATTCCTTGGCTGGTTTTTGTGAATATGTTGCGTGCTAAATGCTAACGCTAATGCTAAGCTAGCTGTCACCACTCTTACACAAATTAGTGATTTTCTCTGGTTCTATAGCATATTTTGAAAATCTGAGACGACAGGATTGTTAAGAAAAGGATAAGCTTGAGAACAGGCATATTTATTTCATTTCATTTGCGATTTTTAGAAATCGCTAACGTTGCGTTATGCTAATGAGCTTGAGGCTGTAGTTACGCTACCGCATACGGGTTTGGTCGGACTATGAGGTTAACTTACCTCCTTTGCACTCACTGTATATAGATTTTTTGTTTTCTTTTGTTCTACTGTATTATTGACTGTATGTTTTGTTTATTCCATGTGTAACTCTGTGTTGTTGTATGTGTCGAATTGCTACGCTTTATCTTGGGCAGGTCGCAGTTGCAAATGAGAACTTGTTCTCAACTAGCCTACCTGGTTAAATAAAGGTGAATTAAAATAAAACATTTAAAAATCCAATGACCCAGTGCCCTGCTAAATGTCATTATAGCAACAAAATGTTAATTATTGTAACGATTCTCCTCTTCGTCTGATGAAGAGTAGTCAAGATCGGACCAAAACGCAGCGTGGTAAGTGTCCATGATTATTTACTAAACCAGAACACGAAAATACTTCATTACAAAGTGAATGAAAGAAATGAAAATCGAAACAGTCCTGAAAGGTGAAAACACAAAACAGGTAACAACTACCCACAAACACCAGGTGGGAACAGGCTACCTAAGTATTGTTCTCAATCAGAGACAACGAATGACAACTGCCTCTGATTGGGAACCATAACAGGCCAAACACAGAAATACAGAACATAGAACAAAACATAGAATACCCCCCCCCCAATTCACACCCTAACCAAACCAAAATAGAGACATAAAAAAGGAACTAAGGTCAGGACGTGACAATTATAGAGTAACCTAGAAGTACTAACGTTGTAACTGAGAGAGGGACAGGTCCTACAGTCTAACCTACTGTAGACCTACTAACGTTTTAGCTGAGAGAGAGATAGGTCCTACAGTCTAACCTACTGTAGACCGACTAATGTTTTAGCTGAGAGAGTGATAGTAGGTCTAATATAGACTATAGGACCTATCACTCTCTCAGCTAAAACATTAGTAGGTCTACAGTAGGTTAGACTGTAGGACCTATCTCTCTCTCAGCTAAAACGTTAGTAGGTCTAATATAGACTATAGGACCTAACATTTTAGCTGAGAGGCTGAGAAGGAATTCCACACCCCTGTCCTGCTGTCTTCACTGGAGGCTGAGAAGGTGTTCCACACCCCTGTCCTGCTGGCTTCACTGGAGGCTGAGAAGGTGTTCCACACCCCTGTCCTACTGGCTTCACTGGAGGCTGAGAAGGTGTTCCACACCCCTGTCCTGCTGGCTTCACTGGAGGCTGAGAAGGTGTTCCACACCCCTGTCCTGCTGGCTTCACTGGAGGCTGAGAAGGTGTTCCACACCCCTGTCCTACTGGCTTCACTGGAGGCTGAGAAGGTGTTCCACACCCCTGTCCTGCTGGCTTCACTGGAGGCTGAGAAGGTGTTCCACACCCCTGTCCTGCTGGCTTCACTGGAGGCTGAGAAGGTGTTCCACACCCCTGTCCTACTGGCTTCACTGGAGGCTGAGAAGGTGTTCCACACCCCTGTCCTGCTGGCTTCACTGGAGGCTGAGAAGGTGTTCCACACCCCTGTCCTGCTGGCTTCACTGGAGGCTGAGACGGTGTTCAACACCCCTATCCTACTGGCTCCACTGGAGGCTGAGACGGTGTTCGACAGGATGGAGTGGAGAAATGTTTAATATGGGTCCAAACTTTTTAAATGGATGAAGTCCCTATATTTTCATCCAAATGCCATGGTGACTACTAATGGTTTGAAATCTGACAGATTCCCTTTGGGATGTGCTTGGCAAGGATACTCTCTGTCCCCCTGCTCTACTTGCTGGGGCGGTGCCTTTAGCAGAGTTGATAAGGAAAAATCCAAGCATTTTTCTGCAGGCAGCATTCAGCACAACATTCCGCTCTAAACGGATGTCTTGCTCTACATTTCCAACCCTGAGAATTCCCTCACATTTTAGACACAATTGCTCAGTAGGGCAAGTTGTCAGGATATAAATCCATGGTGTTCCCTCTCACCATTAACCATCTTCCACTCACCAACTCTATGAAACACTGTCCGTTCCAATGGAAGATACTCACCAGCTCTATGAAGACACTCTGTCCATTCCAATGAAAGACACTCACCAGGTCTATGAAGACACTCTGTCCGTTCCAATGAAAGACACTCACCAGCTCTATGAAGACACTCTGTCCATTCCAATGGAAGACTCTCACCAGCTCTATGAAGACACTCTGGCCGTTCCAATGAAAGACACTCACCAGCTCTATGAAGACACTGTCCATTCCAATGAAAGACTCTCACCAGCTCTATGAAACACTGTCCGTTCCAATGAAAGACACTCACCAGCTCTATGAAGACACTGTCTGTTCCAATGAAAGACACTCACCAGCTCTATGAACACACTCTGTCCGTTCCAATGAAAGACTCTCACCAGCTCTATGAAGACACTCTGTCTGTTCCAATGAAAGACACTCACAAGCTCTATGAAGACACTCTGTCCGTTCCAATGAAAGACTCTCACCAGCTCTATGAAGACACTCTGTCCATTCCAATGAAAGACACTCACCAGCTCTATGAAGACACTCTGTCCGTTCCAATGAAAGACTCTCACCAGCTCTATGAAGACACTCTGTCCGTTCCAATGAAAGACATTCACCAGCTCTATGAAGACACTCTGAATGAGGAAATGACATGTCTAATTTGAAGATATTTAAAATAAAATATCTTGGCACGTTGAATTCACTGCAGAGCTCTAGAAAGGATTTCAGTCTAGTCTGTTCTGAAACAGGATCCCTAGAGAATGCCAAAGATGAAAGTTGGCATCACTCAGGGCTTTTGAAGTCTGGGTTGCATACTATGGCTAGTTGCATCACTCAGGGCTTTTGGCAAGGCAGTTTGAGAATCTGGTTGGAAATACAGGGTAATTTCCTACATGCTATATTTAAAATCTCAAAGCTTTTGGCGTTGGTTGCACCAGAGCTCTAACTAAACTTCACTAAAGTTATTCATGAATAGGATGAGCGTAGGGACAATGAACCACAGGATTGGCTATCTGAATCACGTTGACTCTTTTCTGTTTGTGATCCATGTTAGCATGTAGTGGATTTGGGCAAACCAGTAGTACAATTTAAGGCAGGGAAGGGCAAGACTTTGATTCATTCTGGTTGGAACATACCAAGGTTTTTGCCCAATATACAGTGCTGAAATCTCAAAGTTTTTACACTTAGGTTGCCCAAAACTAAACTTCACTAAAGTTATTTCTTGAATAACCTGCTTCTTCGTAGGGACAATGAACCACAGGATTGGGCCTCTATCTGAATCCACGTTGACTCTTGTCTGTTTGTGATCCATGTTAGCATGTAGTGGATTTGGGCAAACCAGTAGTACAATTTAAGGCAGGGAAGGGCAAGACTACCCTTAGATTCAGGAGTGGAGAACATGATCCAAGGTTTTTTTGCCCAATATACAGTTGAAATGAAGTTTACATACACTTAGGTTGGAGTCATTAAAACTAGTTTTTCATCCACACAACACATTTCTTGTTAACCTGTTGCTTCTAAATGCAAATGCGCTACGCTAAATGCTAATAGTATTAGTTAAAACTCAAAAGTTCATTAAAATACACATGCAGGGTATCGAATTAAAGCTACACTCATTGTGAATCCAGGCAACAAGTCAGATTTTAAAATGCTTTTCGGCGAAAGCATGAGAAGCTATTATCTGATAGCATGCAACACCCCAAAAGACCCACAGGGGACGTAAACAAAATAATTAGCATTTCGGCGTTACACAAACCGCACAATAAAATAGAAAACATTCATTACCTTTCACCATCTTCTTTGTTGGCACTCCTAGATGTCCCATAAACACTATTTGGGTCTTTATTTCGATTAAATCGGTCCATATAAAGCCTAGATATCGTTATATGTAGACTGTGTGATAAACGAAAAAAACATTGTTTCAAAACGTAACGTCATTTTTTTAAATTCAAAAAGTCGACGATAAACTTTCACAAAACACAAAACGTTTGTAATGCAACTTTAGGTATTAGTACGTTAATAAGTTAGGTATTAGTAAACGTTAATAAGCGATAAAATTCATCAGGAGGCGATGTAAAGATCATTAGCTGTCCGTCTGGAAAAATGTCCGGCTAGAAACTCAACGAAAATATCCGGTCCTAGACCGGATTAGATACGGTGTCCTGCATGTGTTTGACCAAGAAAAAACTCGAAGGGAAATGACAAGACTCTAGACACCGTGTGGAAGCTGTAGGTACTGCAACCTCAGTCAATTAATTGTGGTTCACCTTTATCAATGGGATCAAGTAGCGCATGGATATATTTTCCCATTTTCAGTGATCAGTTTTTCCTGTGCTTTTCGATGTAAATGCCGTTCTGGTAAAGCCACAGCAGTGATTTAACCAGTTTTTTAAACGTCTGAGTGTTTTCTATCCACACAGACTAAGCAAATGCATATACTATATTCCTGGCATGAGTAGCAGGGCGCTGAAATGTTGCGCGATTTTTAACAGAATGTTCAAAAAAGTAGAGGATCGACTGAAGAGGTTAACAAACTATAGTTTTGGCAAGTTGTTTAGGACATCTACTTTGTGCATGACACAAGTAATTTTTCCAACAATTGTTTACAGACAGATTATTTCACTTATAATTCACTGTATCACAATTTCAGTTGGTCAGAAGTTTACATACACTATTTTACAAGGACCTTGTGAAGATGCTGGAGGAAACAGGTACAAAAGTATCTATATCCACAGTAAAACTAGTCCTATGACGACATAACCTGAAAGTCCGCTCAGCAAGGAAGAAGCCACTGCTCCAAAACCGCCATAAAAAAGCCAGACTAGGGTTTGCAACTGCACATGGGGACAAAGATCGTACTTTTTGGAGAAATGTCCTCTGGTCTGATAAAACAAAAATAGAACTGTTTGGCCATAATGACCATCATTATGTTTGGAGGAAAAAGGAGGATGCTTGCAAGCTGAAGAACATCATCCCAATCGTGAAGCACGGGGGTGGCAGCATCATGTTGTGGGGGTGCTTTACTGCAGGAGGGACTGGTGCACTTCACAAAATAGATGGCTTCATGAGGAGGAAAATTACGTGGATATTTTGAAGCAACATCTCAAGACATCAGTCAGGAGTTAAAGCTTGGTCGCAAATAGGTCTTCCAAATGGACAATGACCATCAGCATACTTCCAAAGTTGTGGCAAAATGGCTTAAGGACAACAAAGTCAAGGTATTGGAGTGGCCATCACAAAGCACTGACCTCAATCCTATAGAAATTCTGTGGGCAGAACTGAAAAAGCATGTGAGAGCAAGGAGGCCTACAAACCTGACTCAGTTACACCAGCTCTGACAGGAGGAATGGGCCAAAATTCACCCAACTTATTGTGGGAAGCTTGTGGAAGGCTACCTGAAACGTTTGACCCAAGTTAAACAATTTAAAGGCAATGCTACGAAATACTAATTGAGTGTATGTGAACTTCTGACCCACTGGGAATGTGATGAAATAAATAAAAGCTGAAATAAATCATTCTCTCTACTATTATTCTGACATTTCCCATTCTTAAAATGAAGTGGTGATCCTAACTGACCTAAGACAGGGACTTTTTACTAGGATTAAATATCAGGAATTGTGAAAAACTGATTTTAATTGTATTTGGCTAAGGTGTATGTAAACGTCAAACTTCAACTGTATCACTCCTCACCTCTCCAACTGATAGCTGATGTGACATGAGAATTGTGGCACAAAAATGGTCACCGTGCTGGTGAGTTTCCCCTTACTATGTAAGGCGCTTTGAGTATCTCAGCTGGTGGAGAAGTGCTATATAAATCCAACCAATTATTGTTCATTATTATCATTTCTATGTGTCTCTCTGTTATAAGTGGGAAGACTTGGGAACAGATTTCCTCAATTAAAATCAATTGGAGCTGAATTCCAGGTGTTTTACAGTCTTTTATGTCCAACAATGACAATTCAACCCCCATAATGTTTTTTAAAATCCATTTATGCTCAAAAGACTTGGCCAAATAAATCCACCCGGGCCCGCTGGCTACCAGTTGGGGAACCCTGCTTAATTTATGTCATTTAAGCCCTCCAACACAACATCGGAACTTTTGAACCCTGAGATGCAAACTAAGCTTCTCAGTAGCCACTAAATGGCACAGTAGCCACCCACAACAACACAGTCCCAGACATACTACTACCCCATAACACAACAACACAGTCCCAGACATACTACCACCCCATAACACAACAACACAGTCCCAGACATACTACCACCCCATAACACAACAACACAGTCCCAGACATACTACCACCCCATAACACAACAACACAGTCCCAGACATACTACCACCCCATAACACAACAACACAGTCCCAGACATACTACCACCCCATAACACAACAACACAGTCCCAGACATACTACCACCCCATAACACAACAACACAGTCCCAGACATACTACCACCCCATAACACAACAACACAGTCCCAGACATACTACCCCATAACACAACAACACAGTCCCAGACATACTACCACCCCATAACACACCAACACAGTCCCAGACATACTACCACCCTATAACACAACAACACAGTCCCAGACATACTACCACCCCATAACACAACAACACAGTCCCAGACATACTACCCCATAACACACCAACACAGTCCCAGACATACTACCACCCCATAACACAACAACACAGTCCCAGACATACTACCACCCCATAACACAACAACACAGTCCCAGACATACTACCACCCCATAACACAACAACACAGTCCCAGACATACTACCACCCCATAACACAACAACACAGTCCCAGACATACTACCACCCCATAACACAACAACACAGTCCCAGACATACTACCCCATAACACAACAACACAGTCCCAGACATACTACTACCCCATAACACAACAACACAGTCCCAGACATACTACCACCCCATAACACAACAACACAGTCCCAGACATACTACCACCCCATAACACAACAACACAGTCCCAGACATACTACCACCCCATAACACAACAACACAGTCCCAGACATACTACCCCATAACACAACAACACAGTCCCAGACATACTACCACCACATAACACAACAACACAGTCCCAGACATACTACCACCCCATAACACAACAACACAGTCCCAGACATACTACCCCATAACACAACAACACAGTCCCAGACATACTACCACCCCATAACACAACAACACAGTCCCAGACATACTACCCCATAACACAACAACACAGTCCCAGACATACTACCACCCCATAACACAACAACACAGTCCCAGACATACCACCACCCCATAACACAACAACACAGTCCCAGACATACTACCACCCCATAACACAACAACACAATCCCAGACATACTACCACCCCATAACACAACAACACAGTCCCAGACATACTACCACCACATAACACAACAACACAGTCCCAGACATACTACCACCCCATAACACAACACAGTGGGTGTGACACCCATACAGACATCATATGTCAGCATTCTCATAATGTTCAGTTGTCCAAACTGTACAATAGCTTCCTCATTGACAGCCCCACCAAGGTCAGTGTGGATTAGCCGACAGTAACCCTATCAGGGCCAGGTCAAAGCCGACAGAGCCCGGTGACAGTAGCTGTCAGCAGGCTCTTTCTAGGGAACCCTATCTGCTTCAGCATGGTTATAGAGACACCTGAAAGGGGAAGACATTTCAAATTGTTTCTCCTTTTATTTCCCTTTGATTTCAGGTGACTCATTTGGTTGATCAATCAAACCGTCTGGATGACTGTGTGTTTGAAACCCATGCTGCACAAAATGCTACACATATTTTTCAGTAATTTGTGAGGTTTTCTACCTCACATACCTCTCGTTGTGCCGGCATTGGTGACCCCCAGGTTATTGGGCTGTGGCTTACTTCAACATGACATAGATCAACTGTGTTCCCATAGGATCGACCCAATCAGAGCACAAAACATTTCCCATATTTGTCCTGAATGGTTTTAGATTTTTAAACTATTTTCTTGAAACAAATTCTTAAGCCCCTTTGTTACAGGAAAGCAATTGTTGTAATTATTTAAAACAAAATAGCTCTGATCACAATGTAGCATCATTTGGATAATTGTTTCATCAATTAGAAATAGTCTTCTGAGAATCTGAATATTACATCAGTATATTGTTCTGTTTTAATATTACATCAGTATATTGTTCTATGTTATATAAAATACTTCACGTCTCATCAGTTTGTTGCTCCTCCCATAAAATGGTTTGCTAAACATGCATATCTTTAGTAACATGTTAAACAAATTGACTGTGGGCATGCTTGGTGGCAGGGTTGGCAGTGGAACCCGGAGGTTCTAAGCAATCCGAGCAGGGCTGTGCCATGTTCCACTTCACATTGGAGACCTCGGCTTTTCTCACCGTAAGGTACCCATTTACAAAGTGATGGTGCTTTGGGTTTTAAACTTGGGGCGAGGGAATGATTTGAAAGCCCTGTTTTGCCAAACACATGGACGGCTGCTGATTAGGACGATGGAAGAGAGCAGCATACCAGTCTGTCGCCACCCCCTCCCCCTCTACACCCCCCAGGCCCCATTGTACAACACCAAAGACATTTTCTCCACATCCGGAGAAGAAGAATACCCATAAACTCTTAGTAGGGTCTCGTCCAGACACACACATCACATTATAATGAACAGCACTCACAAGTGAAGCTTTTACCATGTTTTTGTTTTCCAATAAAATGAGAATTGTTTTGTGATATTCTCTCTGAAGCTGCATTGCTGTGGATAACACAGTTACAAGTTAACACAGAAATGGAATGTCTGCAAGTCATTCTGAGGCCTGGAGACTCTAAACTGTGAAATGGAGCATTCTGTATTCATCCTCTATATGGGTTACCAGCTAGCTGCTAGCACAAGGTTATTTTATTTTCAGTGTATATTGTTTACCATCTAGCTGCTAGCACAATGTTGTTGTATTATCAGTGTATATGGGTTACCAGCTAACTGCTAGCACAATGTTGTTGTATTATCAGTGTATATGGGTTACCAGCTAACTGCTAGCACAAGGTTATTTTATTTTCAGTGTATATTGTTTACCATCTAGCTGCTAGTGGACTACAGGAAAAAGAGGACCGAGGAGGGCTTCTTAAAGAAAAACTAACAGGTCTGTAAGAATCGGAATTCTTACTGGTTGGTAGGTGATCAAATACTTATGTCATGCAATAAAATGCAAATGAATTACTTAAAAATCATACAATGTGATTTTCTGTATTTTTGTTTTAGATTCCGTCTCTCACAGTTGAAGTGTACCAATGATAAAAAGATTACAGACCTCTACATGCTTTGTAAGTAGGAAAGCCTGCAAAATCGCCAGTGTATCAAATACTTAGTGTACTAACCTGATATGACGCTTGGCACACAATGAAAAGTCCCTAGTGGACTAACCTGATATGACGCTTGGTACACAATGAAAAGTCCCTAGTGGACTAACCTGATATGACGCTTGGTACACAATGAAAAGTCCCTAGTGGACTAACCTGATATGATGGCTGGTTACTTAAGAAAAGGGGTGGGGAAAGAAAGAGCAGGAGAAGGAGAGACAAAGGAATTCAACTACCGTACATACAGTTAAATAATACACTCATCGTAAATATGGATATTTAGCCCCCCAACAACCGCAAATTTGGATTTAGTAATGCACAGTACATATTTACGCTTGTATGTCTTTGTCGTCTCAATCTGTTAAAATCGCCCGATCAGTCTGTGTCGAATAGTCTGACAGAAAGTCTCTGGTTATGTAAGACTCTGGTTGTCCACCAGAGGTCACCATGTCCTTAGTAGTTATAGTAGGTTGTTAGAACATACCACAATACAACACAACGCAACATACCAAAAAACAACACAACATACCGCAAGACTATACAACACAATATACTACAACACAACACAACATTCCAAAACATTTACATTACATTTAAGTCATTTAGCAGACGCTCTTATCCAGAGCGACTTACAAATTGGTGCATTCACCTTATGACATCCAGTGGAACAGTAGTGCATCTAAATCTTTTAAGGGGGGTGAGAGGGATTACCTTATCCTATCCTAGGTATTCCTTAAAGAGGTGGGGTTTCAGGTGTCTCCGGAAGGTGGTGATTGACTCCGCTGTCCTGGCGTCGTGAGGGAGTTTGTTCCACCATTGGGGGGCCAACACAATACAACACAACATTCCAAAACACAATACAACACAACCCACCACAACACAACAAAAAACAATGTACCACAACACAACACATCATGCCACAACACAACATTCCACAACACAACATGCTACAATACAAAACAGTGCAATGCAACACAACACAACATACCACAATACAACATACCACAATAATACCACAATAATACCACAATAAAACAGACAACAACATATCACAACAAACCACAACACAACATACCACAACACAACATACGACAACACAGCATACCACAATAAAACAGACAACAACATATCACAACAAACCACAACACAACATACCACAACACAACATACCACAACACAACATACCACAATAAAACAGACAACAACATACCACAACACAACATACGACAACACAGCATACCACAACACAACATACCACAATAAAACAGACAACAACATATCACAACATACCACAACACAACATACCACAACACAACATACCACAATAAAACAGACAACAACATACCACAACACAACATACAACACAAATAAAACACAAGACAACAAAATACCACAATACAACACAACATACCACAACACAACATACCACAACACAACATACCACAACACAACATACCACAATAAAACAGACAACAACATACCACAACACACATACCACAACACAACATACCACAACACAGCATACCACAACACAACATACCACAATAAAACAGACAACAAAATACCACAACACAACATACCACAACACAACATACCACAATAAAACAGACAACAACACAACATACCACAACACAACATACCACAATAAAACAGACAACAAAATACCACAATACAACACAACATACCACAACACAACATACCACAACACAACATACCACAACACAACATACCACAATAAAACAGACAACAACATACCACAACACACATACCACAACACAACATACCACAACACAACATACCACAACACAACATACCACAATAAAACAGACAACAACATACCACAACACAACATACCACAACACAACATACCACAACACAACATACCACAACACACATACCACAACACAACATACCACAACACAACATACCACAACACAACATACCACAACACAACATACCACAATACAACATACCACAACACAACATACCACAACACAACATACCACAACACAACATACCACAACACAACATACCACAACACAACATAACACAACACAACATACCACAACACAACATACCACAACACAACATACCACAACACAACATACCACAACACACATACCACAACACAACATACCACAACACAACATACCACAACACAACATACCACAACACAACATACCACAACACATACCACAACACAACATACCACAACACAACATACCACAACACAACATACCACAAACACAACAACATACCACAACACAACATACAACACAACACAACATACCACAATACAACACAACATACCACAATAAAGCATACCACAAAACAACATACCACAACACAACATACCACAACACAACATACCACAACACAACATACCACAACAACAACATACCACAACACAACATACCACAACACAACATACCACAACATACGACAACACAACATACCACAACACAACATACCACAACACAACATACACAATAAAACAACACAACATACCACAATAAAACAGACAACAACATATCACAACAAACGACAACACAACATACCACAACATAACACAACAGAGGAATATACTGCTGGTATAGTATACAACAGAACAGAGGAATATACTGCTGGTATAGTATACAACAGAACAGAGGAATATACTGCTGGTATAGTATACAACAGAACAGAGGAATATACTGCTGGTATAGTATACAACAGAACAGAGGAATATACTGCTGGTATAGTATACAACAGAACAGAGGAATATACTGCTGGTATAGTATACAACAGAACAGAGGAATATACTGCTGGTATAGTATACAACAGAACAGAGGAATATACTGCTGGTATAGTATACAACAGAACAGAGGAATATACTGCTGGTATAGTATACAACAGAACAGAGGAATATACTGCTGGTATAGTATACAACAGAACAGAGGAATATACTGCTGGTATAGTATACAACAGAACAGAGGAATATACTGCTGGTATAGTATACAACAGAACAGAGGAATATACTGCTGGTATAGTATACAACAGAACAGAGGAATATACTGCTGGTATAGTATACAACAGAACAGAGGAATATACTGCTGGTATAGTATACAACAGAACAGAGGAATATACTGCTGGTATAGTATACAACAGAACAGAGGAATATACTGCTGGTATAGTATACAACAGAACAGAGGAATATACTGCTGGTATAGTATACAACAGAACAGAGGAATATACTGCTGGTATAGTATACAACAGAACAGAGGAATATACTGCTGGGATAGTATACAACAGAACAGAGGAATATACTGCTGGTATAGTATACAACAGAACAGAGGAATATACTGCTGGTATAGTATACAACAGAACAGAGGAATATACTGCTGGTATAGTATACAACAGAACAGAGGAATATACTGCTGGTATATTATACAACAGAACAGAGGAATATACTGCTGGTATAGTATACAACAGAACAGAGGAGAGCAGGTTTACAGGAGGTCTGGCCTGCCTAGAGACTGACTGTACTGTACAGTTGAGAGAGAGAGAGAGAGAGAGAGAGAGAGAGAGAGAGAGAGAGAGAGAGAGAGAGAAGAGAGAGAGAGAGAGAGAGAGAGAGAGAGAGAGAGAGAGAGAGAGACAGAGAGAGAGAGAGAGGGAGAGAGAGAGACAGATAGAGACAGAGAGAGAGAGAGAGAGAGAGAGAGAGAGAGAGAGAGAGAGAGAGAGAGAGAGAGAGAGAGACAGAGAGAGACAGAGACAGAGAGAGACAGAGAGAGAGAGAGAGACAGAGAGAGAGAGAGAGAGAGAGAGAGAGAGAAGAGAGAGAGAGAGAGAGAGAGAGAGAGAGAGAGAGAGAGAGAGAGACAGAGAGAGACAGAGAGACAGAGAGAGAGAGAGAGAGAGAGAGAGAGAGAGAGAGAGAGAGAGAGAGAGAGAGAGAGAGAGAGACAGAGACAGAGACAGAGAGAGACAGAGAGAGACAGAGAGAGCGAGAGACAGAGAGAGAGAAAGAGAGACAGAGAGAGAGAGAGACAGAGAGAGACAGAGAGAGAGAGAGAGACAGAGAGAGAGAGAGAGAGAGAGAGAGAGAGAGAGAGAGAGAGAGAGGTATGTTGTGATCTCTCCAGGCTAGATGAGATACTGCCCCCTGCTGTTAGCTCCGTCCTCCTACACCACCACTGACTACTACCGCGTCAGCCCCACCAGGGGTCCTGTCCACTCTATACTGGCTTATAGCTGTGTCCTCAAGTAACTACACGGACCTCTGGTATAATGCACTGTTTCACTGTTATCTGACTAGAGTAATCACCAGTTAAAAGGAGAATATTGGTTGTTTTTTACATGACGTAATAACAGAGTGGGATATACATTTCAAAGTGGAAGATGTCTCCAATTATAGCAGTTATTGAGGTAGAAGGATACGTTGTTATAGTATCACATATAATTATAATAATAAAAAGCATTGGATTAATTCATTAATAAGTATTGTTACTATTACAATTTAATTATAATATATAATCAGCATTTAATCATAACGATAATACTTACTTTTAATAATAATAATAATAACAATTATGCATTTAAATTACGCTGGGTGTAAATGCTAAATATACTGTTAATTTAAGCACACTGAATAATGTATATATTGATGTATATAATGAATACAGATTAAACGAATGTGTGGCACGGCACACTTGACTGAAAACAACACATTTCATATGACATGGTGGTATATATCTCTGACATGGTGGTATATATATCTGACATGGTGGTATATATCTCTGACATGGTGGTATATATCTCTGTGTTGGCTAACTGTACAACAATGTAGTAGATGGTTCTCAGTTGTACTGACATGGTGGTATATATCTCTGACATGGTGGTATATATCTCTGACATGGTGGTATATATCTCTGACATGGTGGTATATATCTCTGACATGGTGGTATATATCTCTGACATGGTGGTATATATCTCTGTGTTGGCTAACTGTACAACAATGTAATAGATGGCTCTCAGTTGAACTGACATGGTGGTCAAAAGTACAGTAGGACTGTGATTGAAGACTGGAGGGAGAATTCTGAAAGACATGTTCAGTTTCAGGACAGATTCAGGGCTGGACAGAGGCTTTGCCATGTTCAGTTTCAGGACAGATTTAGGACAGTTTCAGGACAGATTTAGGACAGTTTCAGGACAGATTTAGGACAGTTTCAGGACAGATTTAGGACAGAGGCTTTGCCATGTTTGTCGATTATTGAAAAGTTTCAGTTGGTAAATTATTGCTTAAATTGTACCCAAAAAGTACCGTACGCTATGTGAATCATATCACTGTAGTCATCTCATAACTGGTATTTTGTTTTGACAAATAAATGATGATTGATGGTGATGATGATCCCACTATTTAGCCTCCAAATACCATTCAGCATTTTTTAAACACGAAACTGTCATTGTTAATTGTTAATTTACATATGGCCTCGACATGTATTCACGTCCAACAGACGTCTCCAATAAAACTTGAAATCAGTGAAATAATAGTGTAGTTCGTTGTTGACTTGAGGACCAGGAGAGACCAGCCAGGAGGAAGCAGAGCCTGGAGATCAACCCCAATATGGACTGGTGTCCGACGAGCTGCAGGAGTGGGTTACACCTCCCTCAGGCCGACCGGCACACTGCACACACACACAAACACACACACAGAGAGACAGGCACACACACACAGACACACAGACACACACTCGGTGCTATAGCTGAACCCCATCTTTCTAATTCTCCACTTGACGCAATTATCAACTGCATGTTTACAAGGAAGAAAAACCTGGATAATAGTAAATATTACTGTCATAAAAAATTATGTTCAGTCACTGAATATTTTTTTATTTCAGTTGACAAGAAGTTTGCGCAATAAATACTGCCTGGATGTTTGAGCATGGGAACGTTATTGTCATTAAAACAAGTGAATTTCCACAATATGCGCAGCTGCAGCAGACTAAAGAACATTGTGCCAGTGAATGTCTTCCCCCTCCACTGTCCTCTCCGTGTTGTTCCAGCCAGGGCTCCATTTCAGAGGGCGGAGATGGAATATTCAGATCAGCTGAGTGACAGCTCGTGTTTTCCACCGTTCTCAGAACTCCACTGGCTCCTTCCTCCAACTCCTCACTTCAGAGTTGAGGCTACTAAAAACATCGGACGCTAGGGGATCGAGACGTCGCCTGCCTCTATGTGCAGGGCACTTTACTGATCTTTTGGGGGTCGCTTTTTAATTATTTTTATTTGAATTGTCTGAAGATCTGTTTAGTGAGCTCAGTATTCTACAGAAGTCAATTTTCCGTGCTTTCCTCTTTGGAATCAGCAGCAACAGACTCTCAGTGAGGCATGTCTTACCCCCAGGGTTACCTCTACCAGCCGCCGGGCTCCCTGGCTCTCTACTCCTGCCCGGCTTACGGGGCTTCAGCCCTGGCTGCCCCGAGGAGCGACGAGCTGGCCAGGTCGTCCAGTGGATCAGCCTTTAGTCCTTACCCCGGATCAGCTGCTGCCTTCACGGCTTCAGCCAGCGGCTTCTCCAGCCCAATGCCATACTCCACAGACCCTGCCACGGGATTCCCTTCCTACATGGTATATACTCTACTTCCACTTATTCGTTAGACAACTTGTGTCAGTATGCATACTGGAGGGACAGCCTGGTCGAAAATAATTAGCTCTAATTTTTGTCGTTTATTAGCCAACAGTAGAGTATTTGCGTGCAGCGTGCAGAGAGCTACGGTTTCAGAGCGGGTCTAATGGGTTGTACAGTTCAATGGTAAAATGGATGAGATCCTACACACCATTATGTATTCGAACATTGTTCGTAGAAAGCATTGCATTTTATCACAACGATACATCATCAAGTGGTACATTATATTGTCTATCGTGGGTGAAAGTTGTAGGCTTTTTATTGTGTTTCTTCTTTCTGCAAATATGATGTGTGTTTTCGTGGGCCCGTTAACACAGTGCGTGGCTAATTGAGTGGACTTCATTTAGGAAACAATGCCCCCCATAAAGAATGATATGATGTAAGCCAATGGCCTTCGTTGGAATTAGCCTGTAGTCTAATATCAAATCCTTCCAATGGGAAATAAAATATATGAAGTTTGTTCTCTATTTTTACAGTCACAAACTATATATGCAATTTAAATTCTCGGAATGTATATTAGATGAAATAAGCGAAATTTGAACATGAAAAGAGGAATTACAATGCTAATGACATGGTTCTCTAAGCGTTTATAAAAGGGGCACATACGCTGGGTAGTTAATTGGATTTGTGATGCTGTAAAGCAATGATATGCTAACGCGTCTCTCTCTCTGACAACAAAACTAATCTAGCTAAAGAAAAGCAGGAAGTTAGGCGGTGATTACTGGAAATTAGTGCAATTACGATGCATCATTTATCATTTATTTAGCATAATGCAATGCGATGAATCAAACCGATAATGATCAGTGTAATACAAGCAATATATAGACCCAACTCACATGACACATTAAGTTAACTCTCTATACACACAACCACAATACACAACCTGTTGTGTTTAGTTATGTTTTACAGTTTTCAATATTTATTACCAAAATTATAAATTATAACAAAAAACTTTAAAAATCATTTTTCCTTTCCAGAGCTCTCCTTACGACGCGCAGGGCATGGCCGGGGCGCTCAGCTACCACCCCTACGGTAGCCCGGGATACCCCTACCAGCTCAACGACCCGGCCTACCGCAAGAACGCGACCCGAGACGCCACCGCCACGCTGAAGGCCTGGCTACAGGAGCACAGGAAGAACCCCTACCCCACCAAGGGAGAGAAGATCATGTTGGCCATCATTACTAAGATGACCCTGACGCAGGTGTCCACCTGGTTCGCTAACGCCAGGAGGAGGTTGAAGAAGGAGAACAAGATGACGTGGGCTCCCCGGAATAAGAGTGAGGATGAGGACGATGGAGACGGAGAGAGGAATGATGACCGCTTGGAGAAAAATCTTGACAACAGCGAGACGTCCGCGGAGGATGAAGGTAAACCACGAGACCCAACCCATGACCCAGTTAACAGCGCGAGCTGCGCGGTGCTGTTTTTTATTGACAGTTATCCACAGATGATTAACGACATGATGACAGAGACTAGGTGACACATTTCAGTGGGAAGGCATAATACGGAACGAGTTCTAATTATTATCATTAATATTAACAATAACCATGGCCTTCGACATGATTAGGATTATTATTATTATTATTATTAACAATAACCATGGCCTTGATTAGGATTATTATTATTATTAACAATAACCATGGCCTTGATTAGGATTATTATTATCATTAATATTAACAATAACCATGGCCTTCGACATGATTAGGATGACTATTATCATTAATATTAACAATAACCATGGCCTTGATTAGGATTATTATTAATATGAACAATAATAATAGTAATCATAATAATGTCGAATGCCATGGTTATTATATGGTAATTACTTCGTCTCAATCTCTTTTTATTTATTTTTTCAGGTATCAGTTTGCAGGTTGATACCCTTACAGATCATTCTTGTTCAGCGGAGTCTGATGGGGATAAGGTGAGCTGTCGAATCGGGGACCTGGTCTGTGAGTCTGGGTCAGATACTAAGGACAAATGTGAGGATGATGATCACGAACTGGAGAATGATGAACGACACCGAAGCCTGTCACCTAAACCTGTGACATCATCACCACTAACAGGGCTTGAGGCCTCGGTCTTAAACCATCACCACCGGGAAAACAACAACAAATCATGTATTGACAGCCGAATCTCAGGTCGTCACAATCAAGCCGTCAAACCCAAACTGTGGTCGTTAGCGGAGATCGCTACTTCAGACCCGAAGCAGCAGCAGCAGCATCACCCGGGGCAGACTTGTCCATCCCTCGGTCTTCTAACCTCCACCTCCTCCACCCCCTCCCCGGCCGTCCCTGGCGCTGTGTACTCCGCCTCTTCCATCCTAGGACGACCCATCTACTACACGTCTCCGTTTTACAGTAATTACACAAACTATGGCAACTTCAGCCCGCTGCAGGGTCAAGGGATTCTGCAATATAACTCTGCTAACGACGGACTCACACAGACTGCTGCTGAGGTCAGCACCATGCATAAACACACCACTGACTCTCTGCTTAAAACGAACGCTAACCACATTGAACAGTTCAGACCCTCACATTTATACTCTAAGAAAGGTACGTAAACATGCAATTATAGTTTCAAAAGAAGGACTTGTATTTTATGCATTTTAATTCACTTCATTGGCCTTTGACTGAATATGTGATGTTTTGAAACAGATACCTATTTGTCCCTAAGCAGAAGGCTTATGAAGGACTCCGTGTAATCAGTGCTAGTGTAGGCCTGAGTTGGCGGTAGCTGTAATGTCGGCCTGTGTGTCAGACTGTCTCTCAGGGCAATAAGCAGAGATATGTTGTTGTCATAAACAGAGGTTCTATTAACAGAACGTCTTGAGACCTGCTCACACAGTAGCAACGCAGCATTACTTAAAAATATCACTTTAGTTGGATTGGTTATTATGGACTACAAATGATGGGGTTTTATAATTGGTTACACAATAATTAGATACCATCATGTTTTATTTTAACAACAGTTGTGCAATTTTTTATTATAGTATCAGTGACTGGTGGGCCACTTTCTTGTTATTTAAGACCTTTACCTCTGCAACTTCAGCTCTTTACTTAATACAACCTGGGAAGGACTTTAGGACAAACTCTGTGGGTTAAAGGTGAGGTTCTAAAGGTCATGTTGTGGTTCAGGTCTATAGGTAGGTGCTTTGACTAAAGCCCCGAGCCATCACCCCTGCACCCTGGTCTTAACACTAACCTAACTAACCTTTCTCTAAAGGGGAGAGCTGCATCTTGCTCCTCAGACAAGACGCCTGGCCTGCAGCACTACAGCTGTTCTCCTCAGAGACAGGCCCGAAGGATTAATTAAACCTGATTCAGGGTTGGGGGATGAATTAACCCTGACTTATTCTATCATTTCACTTTCGTTTTCATGAGATGTGCGTTGACTGGCTCAGTAAATGTCCCGCTTTATGTGATGATTTTGGAAGACGTTATTTCTCAGGATGCATCTGCTTCGTTGCCACGGTACATTATACTTTATATGAAGAGAATATTAGGTATATTATACTTTATGTGAAGAGAATATTAGGTACATTATACTTTATATGAAGAGAATATTAGGTATATTATACTTTATGTGAAGATACTATTAGGTATATTATACTTTATGTGAAGATAATATTAGGTATATTATACTTTATGTGAAGAGAATATTAGGTATACTATACTTTATGTGAAGAGAATATTAGGTATATTATACTTTATATGAAGATAATATTAGGTATACTATACTTTATGTAAAGTCAATGTTAGGTATACTATACTTTATGTGAAGATAATGTTAGGTATACTATACTTTATGTGAAGATAATATAAGGCCTGCTGTATCTTATTTGTAAAGGATGTATGAGGTCTGGAGATGGGGCTGAGGAACCTGAGGAATCTAATACATTTGATATTTATTTTTTTAATGATGGACAATGCTGCCTATAATGTATGCAAGTTGTATTGCAATGGACACTGAACATTGTTTTGTAAATACATTATTCCCGTTTTTATTTGAAACGTATTTGAAAGTTACAGAATCTTGTTAACGAGAGTACTTTTGCTAATTGATATCTTATTGTAAATTAAACGCGCTAGTGTGTTATACTGGCGAGTTAGTGCTATTTATTATTCAAGGGAAAACGAAATTAAAAATGTTTTCCTCTGTATTTCAATCTGCTTTCATTTTTTTCATTCCATCTCCTTGATAATGTCGCATGAAAATGTATTTCTCTTTGGTTAGGCTACTGCTTTTAGAAATCGAATTATTAATCAAGTGTAAACGATAAGACTTTTGGGAATGGCATAGCCTGTATTAATTGATATGTTTTGTTTGAGACAGCACAGTCGAGAGAAGCTTACCACCTATCCGTTTTCTAAAGGGCCTTTTCACGCCATTCTTATAGGCGTTTAGCTCCATCCGGGGACTACTCGTGACCTTGGTTGGGATAAATGATATACTTATTATAAATGATATACTTATCATTATATAAATGATATACTTATATCCGTGGCTGTCAGGGGTTTCTTTTTCAGTGTGATTAATCCGGCGCTAGGAGCAGTATGATGAGTTCCCAGCGGGGTGATCCCCCTGGCCCAGCCTCAGTCAGTCTGCCGGTCAGTCGGCCTTCTTTACGGGCCGATATTAAACCATCCATAAAGCGGTGTCTAAACAGCCAGCCGCCAGTTCCAATGGCCTGTCTCATAAACTAATCCGACTGGCTATACCTCGCTGATCTTCCTTTCATCTGATTATTTGTTTTTATTTGGCGAAGGGAATTATTATTATTATTATTATTATTATTATTAGTCTACTAATGCTTTATTTAGGCTATTAGCATAACTTCCAGAATACGAATTGCAACCTGTTTGCCTCATCTGAACAGGAGGCAAATTATAAAATATTTTCGAAGATAGAATATAGGTTATGTTGTTGTAACAATTGGAACACTTTCATAAACACTTAAATGTGAGCGACAATGACATATGTGTGATAAAAAACTAAAAATTAAAAAAGCAATTAATTGGTAGGCCTATTGTTTCATCGCGTCCTTCAGGCTAACGAAATCTGTTTTTCAAAGCGCAACACCAACATTTAAATATCTGTAACAATGTGTGTTTGGAAAGCTTTTTTCTCTCAGAGCTTTACGGTATTTCCTACGTTTCTGTCTGGGTTATTCATTCACCAGTCCTCTGAGAGGTGGTGAGAGAGCTGTACGTTCTTCATGACTTCTAAGGTGAATGTTATTGAGCCTCTTGGGACGCCACTTCACCTATAAAGTTTTCCTTTCCGCCTCAACTTCCTAATATCTGTCCCGGTGTGTGTAGACCTGTTGGGGAGTCAGGCAGCCCCTTTCACCCCCCTAGATCTCACAACCTCTCTCTCTCTCTCTCTTTCTCTCTCTCTCTCTCTCTCTCTCTCTCTCTCTCTCTCTCTCTCTCTCTCTCTCTCTCTCTACCAGACCATTCTCCCCCCCCTCTCTCTCCCTCTCTCTCCCTCTGTCTCTCTCTCTCTCTCCCTCTCTCCCTCTCTCTCTCTCTCCCTCTCTCTCTCTCTCTCCCTCTCTCTCCCTCTCTCTCTCTCCCTCTCTCTCTCTCTCTAGTCGCTTTACTTTCATTAGGGCTGATTTATTGAAATGCAGACTTAATGTGAGGTGGGCTCCCCGGGGATCTCACTGTTGTCAAATAGACCCAGAGGCGCTTTCCTTTCCACGCAGAGAGGCTCTGAGCTGCCTTCCACCGAGGCCTGCTCTGCTCCTATCCACGGCCTCTCTCTACCTCTCTCTCACAGCCTCTCTCTTTTTGCTCCCTTCAAATGTCTCCATTTGTTCTCAATAAAATACATTTAGTTTCTGCTGAAGTGCAGCAGCGCCTTTGAACATGAACAGAATTCCACCACCTCTGTGTGTGTTAGCGGAATGAGGTGAAAGAGGCTCCGCACAACAAACACAGCCCGCCCGGATAATACAATTAACGGTGAATTTATGTCATGATTAATTATCAAGTCAATATGAATAATTATGTAGTCCTAGATCTTTGTTCCCTTAGAGTTTAATAACTTGACACCGGCCTGCTGGCCTCTGTATTTACAAAAAGCCTACAGCCTATCTATTCTAGAAAAACTGTAGTCTACTTAACAGTATGATACATTACTCTATATCACAATAACGTACCGTTTGTCCTCTGAGTGGGCTCTACATATGAATGTGTCATAAGAGCTGGTTTGGGTGACCGATGGGATGAACGTATATCTTAGAACATCTCCATAGCATTAATCAAATAAGCAGTTCATTTGTAGATAATGAATTATCTATATGCCTACGTCATCCTATACAACACGTCATAATCTCTGATACACAGCTGCTCTTCTTCTTTACAACAGCGTCAACTTTAGCCTGTGGGTAGAACGCGTTATTATACCCATTTATAATGAAATTAAGAATTAAATTAAGATGACAGCCGATGTGTTGAATCTTATAACATTATTACCAGTTAGGTGGGTTATGTTTACAATAAAGATACTTCTAAACGTCTGATTTAATATGTTGTCTATAAAGATTCGTTATATGAGTGGCCATATTGTTCGTAGTTCTCGCTTTCCTCAAGTGTGAAACTGGTAAGCGCTGTTTTCAAATGCCTCAACCAAATCTTTATGGATTACCATTGGTTGTGAATATGTCACTTACGTGATGCAGCCAATATGATATTGCCATTATTGGACTAAGAAATATACTTAGGTAGACTAATCTTCATAGTGTCTGTGTCTATTACCACGTCAAAGCTGTTAATAAGAGATAAACAAAAAAATATATGTTTCCTTCATGACATAACTGCTCTGGTCCTTTTCTAAATGTAACAGATCATTCTCACTGGTCTAATTGACCATTAAGGTCGCGTCGTAAATACCGTTCAGTTGGAAAAGGAAAGAGAATTATGAACAAATCCAATACAGATGTGTAGAATACAACACATCAAAGTGGTGTCGACCTTTCAGAGTCAGACCAAGGCCTGTCCACTCATAAAGGTGTCGGAAGAGATGTCCTCTGCTCGCTCTGATCAAGGACCGGGAACGGGAAAGAATGTCAAACTCTGATGTTTGTCCGTTCCAGGATCTAAATAACGTCATTAGGGGCTCGCGCTAGGCTTCCACTATTTAATTGACAGTTTTGGTTTATGACAGGAGAGAGTTAGAGTAACACGGTGAGAGACACTGTTAATCTGACAGGTATTAAAACCTCTGTCTACAGCACTAGGCTACCAGGCCTACACTATGTAGGGAGACTAAACAGATGGGAATGGCTCCAATGGTGTACTGTGAATTTAGGTGGAGCTATGTGGTCTATTTAAGTGTTGTAGCTAGGTGGAACTAGGTGGTGTAGCTAGGAGGTTAGCTAGGTGTAGCTAGGTGGAACTAGGTGGTGTAGCTAGGAGGTTAGCTAGGTGCAGCTAGATGGAACAAGGTGGTGTAGCTAGGTGGAGTAGTTAGGTTAAACTAGGTGAAGCCTGGTGGCAGAGCTAGGTGGAGGTGGAGCTAGGTGGAGCTAGGTGATGGAGCTAGGTGGATCTAGGTGGTGGAGCTAGGTTTTGGAGGTGGAGCTAGTTGGATCTAGGTGGTGGAGCTAGGTGGAGCTAGGTGGTGGAGCTAGGTGGAGCTAGGTGGTGGAGCTAGGTGGTGGAGCTAGGTGGAGCTAGGTGGTGGAGCTAGGTGGATCTAGGTGGTGGAGCTAGGTGGAGCTAGGTGGTGGAGCTAGGTGGAGCTAGGTGGTGGAGCTAGGTGGTGGAGCTAGGCGGAGCTAGGTGGTGGAGCTAGGTGGATCTAGGTGGTGGAGCTAGGTGGAGTAGCTAGGTGGTGTAGCTAGGTGGTGTAGCTAGGTGTAGCTAGTTGTAGCTAGGTTGTGTAGTTAGGTGTAACTAGGTGGTGTAACTAGGTGTAGATATATATATATATATACCCCTTTACTGGAACTAAGAGGCCTTGCCTGAACCAGCATTATTCCTCCTCCTTTGGGGCAGATATCGTTTCCTGGCATCCACCAAACCCAGATTCGTATGTCGGACTGCCAGATGGTGAAGAGTGATTCATCACTCCAGAGAAAACGTTTCCACTGCTCCAGAGTCCAATGGTGGCGAGCTTTACACCACACCAGTCAATGCATTGGAATTGAGCATTGCATCTTAGGCTTGTGTACAGCTGCTCTGCCATTATTAGCCCAGAATGTTTTTGGTGTTATTACATACAGCCAGAAATAACTTTGGGATATCAGAGCAGCAGTAACTCACCAGCATTACGACCAGGAATACGACTTTCCCAAATTGGATCCTTTGTTCGTATCCCCCAAAGCAATTTATCTTATCCCAGAGTTTTCTTCTAGATGCCGTCGGCGGAGAAGAGGTATTTGGAGTGGACTTTGAGTCCGATTCAGGAGGCGTGCACACCCTCCACCACTTCTGAGTATATTACTCGCTAATTTTCAGTCCCTGGACAGTAAAGTAGATGAGCTCAGGGCGAGGACCTCCTTCCAGAGAGACGTCAGGGGCTGCAACATACTCTGTTTTACAGAATCATGGCTCTCCATACATGTCCCCATCCATACATTCAGCTGGGTTCTCAGTACATTGCGCAGACAGAAATAAAGAACTCTCTGGGATGAAGAAAGATGGAGGTGTATGTTTCATGATTAACAACTCATAACGTAAAGAAACTCAAGTCCTTTTGTTCACCTGTCCTCTAATATCTCACAATCAAATGTTGACTGTATTTCCTCCCAAGAAAATCCTCTTCAGTTATAGTCACAGCTGTGTATATTCCGCCTCAAGCCGATACCACGTCTTCCCTCAGGGAACTACACAGGAGTTTATGCAAACTGGAACCACATATCCTGAGGCCACATTTATTGTAGCTGGGGACTTTAACAAAGCAAATCTGAGGAAAACGCTTCCGAAGTTTTATCAACACATTGCCTGTAGTACTCCCACTTCAAAAACTCTCTAACACTTTTACTCTCCCTTCCTGGATGTCTACAAGGCCCTACCCTGCCTAACCTTTGGCAAATCATATCATGACTCCATTCTGCTCCTCCCTTCCTATAGACAGAAACTCAAACAGTAACTGCCCGTGCTAAGGTCTATTCAATGCTGGTCTTACCGATCGGAATCAATGCTTCAAGATTGTTTTGATCATAAGGACTAGGATATATTCCGGGTTTCCTCTGAGAATAATATTGACGTATACACTGACACGGTGACTGAGTTCATCAGGAAGTGTATAGAGGATGTTGTCCCCACTGTGACTATTAAAACCTACCCAAACTAAAAACTGTGGATAGATGGCTGAAAGTGAAAGCGCAAACCATCGTATTTAACCACGGCAAGGTGACTGGGAATACAGTATGGTCGAATACAAACAGTGTAGTTACTCCCTTCGTAAGGCAATCAAACAGGCAAAGCGGCTACAGAGACAAAGTGGAGTCACAATTCAACAGTTCAGACATGAGATGTATGTGGCAGGGACTCCAGACGAATCACGGATTACAAAGAGAAAACCAGCCACATCGCGGACACCGATGTCTTGCTCCCGGACAAGCTAAACACCTTCTTTACCCTCTTTGAGCATAACAGTGCCACCAACGCGGATAGATAATGTATAGATCATCTCCATATAGATCATGGGTGGATCCTATTCGGATAGATAATGTATGAATCCTCTTCAGATAGATAATGTATGAATCCTCTTCAGATAGATCATGTATGCATATTCCTCATTGTGTGGTCGTGCATTCCTCCTCATAATGTATGCCTCAGCCACAGCGTTCTCCGTGTAAAGTTTAAAGTGAAAACTGTGACCTCCATCTCACGTCAGGTTCTGAGAATGGATTTAAAATAATGAATTTCTCACTCACTGGAACAGCTCTGTGCTATTGTACTGTGGAAATATGAAACGATACAAGAGGCTCCTTTCTCTTAACGTGAGCTTAGCCAAGTCATTAGGAATCCATACAAGTGAAAATATATCCTGAGAGGACTTTGAAAGCCCTGTCAATCTGGGAGAATGAAATGTAGCACAGTAAACTGGGTTGTTATAGCTGACAGGCCTTCTGAGCAGACAGTGGTTGTGTCCCACATGGCACCCTATTCCCTACATAGTGCACTACTTTGGGGTGTTCAGAGAAAGCAAAATCAGTGCTCTATGTAGGGAATAGGGTGTCATTTTGGACGTAGTCAATACAACTCCCTGGCACCATTAAAACTAAGGGGAGAATAGTAAGAGAGAACTGTCACATTGTATATATAGCTACTCTACTAAGGATAATACAGAGAAATCACTTCATACATCTTCTGGGCAAATGAATGGCTTATCTGCTACTGTAGATAGTACTGATCTCTGTCGGTCGGGGGATGACGGCGTGACAGGATTTTAAACACATCTGGGTAATGTTCTAGGACTTCTATTGATATATTTATCAACCTCTTCATTTAAAGAAAAAGAAACGGATTATTATTATATTATTTCAAAACGAATTACTGGTACATCCCCGATTAATGTTCAATATGGTAACAACATGGTAACAACACAAAGTATTCAACTGAAACATTATGGTAACAATGTACTGCATTACACAGAAACAACATGGTCACAAAGTACTGCATTACACAGAAACAACATGGTCACAAAGTACTGCATTACACAGGAACATTACAGTAACAAAGTACTGCATTACACAGAAACAACACAGTAACAAAGTACTGCATTACACAGGAACAAAGTACTGCATTACACAGAAACAACACAGTAACAAAGTACTGCATTACACAGAAACAACACAGTAACAAAGTACTGCATTACACAGAAACAACATGGTAACAAAGTACTGCATTACACAGAAACAACACAGTAACAAAGTACTGCATTACACAGAAACAACACAGTAACAAAGTACTGCATTACACAGAAACAACATGGTAACAAAGTACTGCATTACACAGAAACAACACAGTAACAAAGTACTGCATTACACAGAAACAACACAGTAACAAAGTACTGCATTATACAGAAACAACATGGTAACAAAGTACTGCATTACACAGAAACAACACAGTAACAAAGTACTGCATTACACAGGAACAACACAGTAACAAAGTACTGCATTACACAGAAATATAATGGTAACAAAGTACTGCATTACACAGAAACAACATGGTAACAAAGTACTGCATTACACAGAAACAACACAGTAACAAAGTACTGCATTACACAGAAACAACACAGTAACAAAGTACTGCATTACACAGAAACAACATGGTAACAAAGTACTGCATTACACAGAAACAACACAGTAACAAAGTACTGCATTACACAGAAATATAATGGTAACAAAGTACTGCATTACACAGAAACAACATGGTAACAAAGTACTGCATTACACAGAAACAACACAGTAACAAAGTACTGCATTACACAGAAATATAATGGTAACAAAGTACTGCATTACACAGAAACAACATGGTCACAAAGTACTGCATTACACAGAAATATAATGGTAACATACTGTATTACACAGAAACATAATGGTAACATACTGTATTACACAGAAACATAATGGTAACATACTGTATTACACAGAAACATAATGGTAACATAGTGTATTACACAGAAACATAATGGTAACATACTGTATTACACAGAAACATAATGGTAACATACTGTATTACACAGAAACATAATGGTTACAACATACTGTATTACACAGAAACATAATGGTAACATACTGTATTACACAGAAATATAATGGTAACATACTGTATTACACAGAAACATAATGGTTACAACATACTGTATTACACAGAAACATAATGGTAACAACATACTGTATTACACAGAAACATAATGGTGACAACATACTGTATTACACAGAAACATAATGGTAACATAGTGTATTACACAGAAACATAATGGTGACAACATACTGTATTACACAGAAACATAATGGTAACATAGTGTATTACACAGAAACATAATGGTTACAACATACTGTATTACACAGAAACATAATGGTAACAACATACTGTATTACACAGAAACATAATGGTAACAACATACTGTATTACACAGAAACATAATGGTGACAACATACTGTATTACACAGAAACATAACTGTAACAACATACTGTATTAGACAGAAACATTATGGTACCATACTGTATTACACAGAAACATAATGGTAACAACATACTGTATTACACAGAAACATAATGGTAACATACTGTATTACACAGAAATATAATGGTAACATACTGTATTACACAGAAACATAATGGTTACAACATACTGTATTACACAGAAACATAATGGTAACATAGTGTATTACACAGAAACATAATGGTTACAACATACTGTATTACACAGAAACATAATGGTAACAACATACTGTATTACACAGAAACATAATGGTGACAACATACTGTATTACACAGAAACATAATGGTAACATAGTGTATTACACAGAAACATAATGGTGACAACATACTGTATTACACAGAAACATAATGGTAACATACTGTATTACACAGAAACATAATGGTAACAACATACTGTATTACACAGAAACATAATGGTAACAACATACTGTATTACACAGAAACATAATGGTAACATACTGTATTACACAGAAACATAATGGTGACAACATACTGTATTACACAGAAACATTATGGTAACACAGCACAGGCAGAGATTGTTAATAACAGTTTCATACTGATCTCTAATCAGAACGTAGAAACAGAGACAGACAGTAGTGCCTTAATGGTTATGAGAGGTGAAAGGAGTTCTCAGAGGACTCTGTCTTATGGCCCTGCTGTCTCCCTGCATCCAGCCAGGCAACTGGCCATGTCTGACATTATGTGATTAGGTGTAAATGAAAGCTTTATTCACTGTCACTGAGGATTATCTGAACAGCTTTAGGAAGCTTTTGTTCTAGACCACCACTTTCAGTCCTTCCTCTGCTGATATCATCAGTTACAACCAGTAGAGCCCCACCTGTTTTCACTCACATTCAAAACAAATAATAAATATATATATGTGTATATATAAACATTTGGGGGCTTGCCTGTTATGCATGTTATTTTGGCATTAATATGAGTCACATATCAGTTTGCAAACAATGTAAAATAATATATATGTATGTCATTGAGTTAATAAAGCCGCATACATACATGGTCTCTTTTTTGTTTTCTTCAGTAAGGCAGCTCCAAAATGCAGGTGTTTCAGCCTAGCTCAGCGCTTTCTGTGCAGAAAATAGGAGCGTTGCGCTGTGATTGGCTCAGTGTTCTGTCACTCATGGGAACCTACATCACCTGTCCTTAATAATGGTAGACATCGAACATTCTAGCCCTCTGGGTCCTGCCATATACTGTAGTTACATTAGCAGTGCCCTTCCAAGAAGGCTCATTGGCCACAGATAAAATGACTTCAAATCACGTTATATGCACATTAGCTTTGATTGGACTGATCATGTCAACATTTACTTTCAAAATCTTAGCTAGCAGTCATCATCATGAATCAAGTTGACAATCTACTGGCAAATGCTTTTTAATCCTTGTCATACGAAGATAAATAATGAAGATAAATTAAAGATTAAATGTATCAGTGCTCATCGGCCATTGGATATAAACATTACACAACAATTTTGAAATCGCAAATTCAACAATGAGTGGTTGGAAGGAATCGGTGACAGTGGCTAACTGCAAGCATTGCAACTGGGAAGTGGGGAATAAACCAGCTCAGACTGGGAAAATACATTTTGAACGGTCATCCAACTCGGAATTGTAAACCTCTTTCTCTTTCTTTGATGACAAAATTTGGACACGAAGGACCGCCACGCCACCTTCCTGTTCAAGTGAGCACATCACTGTAACGGTCGTCGTATGAAGGAGAAGAGGAGGACCAATGCGCAGTGTGGTAAGTGTCCATATTTAATAGAACAAACTGAACACGACAAAATACAAAAATAACAAAGTGAAATAACAAACCGAAACAGTTCCGTGTGGAACACACAGACACAGAAAAGAATCACCCACAACTCAAGAGTGAAACCAGGCTACCTAAGTATGGTTCTCAATCAGGGACAACGATTGACAGCTGCCTCTGATTGAGAACCATACCAGGCGAAACACAGACACCCAAACTATAGAAAAAGGAACATAGACTGCCCACCCCAACTCACGCCCTGACCATACTAAAACAAAGACAAAACAAAGGAACTAATGTCAGAACGTGACAATCACAACAAGGTGAGTCCAAAATGTCTTATATGCAGCTGCATAAAGGATGTAATATGCCAGGGAGAGATGTATAGCGTGGCTAAGAAAGTCATACTAAGTGTATGTTGTGTAGTAATATGCCAGGGAGAGATGTATAGCGTGGCTAAGAAAGTAATACTAAGTGTATACTGTGTAGTAAGCTGTTAGCAGCCAATGTGCCTCACCCTAATAATTTGGTATATTTTCACCTCTTATTTACGCCTAACGTTACTGTTCTGACTCAGTGGTGCACATGTAGCCTGTAACCTGTTTTTGAGAAATGTCATCATCTAATATTGTAAGAGCTTTCATTGTTTGCTTATATGCCCCCTTTATTTATCCTACATTTCTGACTTGGTGTACAGGGAAAATACTGTAAGAGCAGCCCATGTTCTGCATTCTGTCGCTGGTCATTTCAAAAGTGCTGAACACATAGTTATGTTGACTACGTCCATCTTAGCACACTCATTAACGTCTTAATGGAAATTACGGAATGCCTCTTATCCGCTCATCGTTCCCTTATAGCTTAGTTTGTACATCTCAATTGTCAGTAGAAACTACATTTGTTCAAGCAGGTCAGACATATCAACTTTGTTTTAAAAAAATTCAGTAAACGAGGCTGAATGAATTGTTTCCGCTGATAGCCAGGTGTAGCGGTGGTAAGGATTCACTCCATGGTGCCCTAACATCTTTATGTAGGCTCTACCAGCTTTATGTTGGCTCTAACAGCTTTATGTTGGCCCTAACAGCTTTATGTAGGCTCTAACAGCTTTAGGTAGGCCCTAACAGCTTTATGTAGGCTCTAACAGCTTTATGTAGGCTCTAACAGCTTTATGTAGGACCCCTAACAGCTTTATGTAGGCTCTAACAGCTTTATGTAGGCCCTAACAGCTTTATGTAGGCTCTAACAGCTTTATGTAGGCCCTAACAGCTTTATGTAGGACCCCTAAGAGCTTTATGTAGGCTCTAACAGCTTTATGTCGGCTCTAACAGCTTTATGTAGGCCCTAACAGCTTTATGTAGGCCCTAACAGCTTTATGTAGACTCTAACAGCTTTATGTAGGCTCTAACAGCTTTATGTAGGCTCTAACAGCTTTATGTAGGCCCTAATAGCTTTATGTAGACTCTAACAGCTTTATGTAGGCTCTAACAGCTTTATGTAGGCCCTAACAGCTTTATGTAGGCTCTAACAGCTTTATGTAGGCTCTAACAGCTTCATGTAGCCTTATGTAGACTCTAACAGCTTTATGTAGGCTCTAACAGCTTTATGTAGGCCCTAACAGCTTTATGTAGGCTCTAACAGCTTTATGTCGGCTCTAACAGCTTTATGTAGGCCCTAACAGCTTTATGTAGGCCCTAACAGCTTTATGTAGGCTCTAACAGCTTTATGTAGGCTCTAACAGCTTCATGTAGCTTTATGTAGGCTCTAACATCTTTATGTAGGCTCTAACAGCTTTATGTAGGCCCTAACAGCTTTATGTAGGCTCTAACAGCTTTATGTAGACTCTAACAGCTTTATGTAGACTCTAACAGCTTTATGTAGGCTCTAACAGCTTTATGTAGGCCCTGAGAGCTTTATGTAGACTCTAACAGCTTTATGTAGACTCTAACAGCTTTATGTAGGCCCTAACAGCGTTATGTTGGCCCTAACAGCTTTATGTAGGACCCCTAACAGCTTTATGTAGACTCTAACAGCTTTATGTAGGCTCTAACAGCTTTATGTAGACTCTAACAGCTTTATGTAGACTCTAACAGCTTTATGTAGGACCCCTAACAGCTTTATGTAGACTCTAACAGCTTTATGTAGGCTCTAACATCTTTATGTAGGCTCTAACAGCTTTATGTAGACTCTAACAGCTTTATGTAGGCTCTAACATCTTTATGTAGGCTCTAACAGCTTTATGTAGACTCTAACAGCTTTATGTAGACTCTAACAGCTTTATGTAGGCTCTAACAGCTTTATGTAGACTCTAACAGCTTCATCTAGGCTCTAACAGCTTTATGTAGGCCCTAACAGCTTTATGTAGACTCTAACAGCTTTATGTAGGCTCTAACAGCTTTATGTAGACTCTAACAGCTTTATGTAGACTCTAACAGCTTTATGTAGGCTCTAAAAGCTTTATGTAGGCTCTAACAGCTTTATGTAGGCTCTAACAACTTTATGTAGACTCTAACAGCTTTATGTAGACTCTAACAGCTTTATGTAGGCTCTAACAGCTTTATGTAGGCCCTAACAGCGTTATGTTGGCCCTAACAGCTTTATGTAGGCCCTAACAGCTTTATGTAGGCTCTAACAGCTTTATGTAGACTCTAACAGCTTTATGTAGACTCTAACAGCTTTATGTATACTCTAACAGCTTTATGTAGACTCTAACAGCTTTATGTAGGCTCTAACAGCTTTATGTAGGCTCTAACAGCTTTATGTAGGCTCTAACAGCTTTATGTAGACTCTAACAGCTTTATGTAGACTCTAACAGCTTTATGTAGACTCTAACAGCTTTATGTAGGCTCTAACAGCTTTATGTAGACTCTAACAGCTTTATGTATACTCTAACAGCTTTATGTAGACTCTAACAGCTTTATGTAGGCTCTAACAGCTTTATGTAGGCTCTAACAGCTTTATGTAGGCTCTAACAGCTTTATGTAGGCTCTAACAGCTTTATGTAGACTAACAGCTTTATGTAGGCTCTAACAGCTTTATGTAGACTCTAACAGCTTTATGTAGGCTCTAACAGCTTTATGTAGGCTCTAACAGCTTTATGTAGACTCTAACAGCTTTATGTAGGCTCTAACAGCTTTATGTAGGCTCTAACAGCTTTATGTAGGCTCTAACAGCTTTATGTAGACTCTAACAGCTTTATGTAGACTCTAACAGCTTTATGTAGACTCTAACAGCTTTATGTAGGCTCTAACAGCTTTATGTAGGCTCTAACAGCTTTATGTAGGCTCTAACAGCTTTATGTAGACTCTAACAGCTTTATGTAGGCTCTAACAGCTTTATGTAGACTCTAACAGCTTTATGTAGACTCTAACAGCTTTATGTAGACTCTAACAGCTTTATGTAGACTCTAACAGCTTTATGTAGACTCTAACAGCTTTATGTAGACTCTAACAGCTTTATGTAGACTCTAACAGCTTTATGTAGACTCTAACAGCTTTATGTAGACTCTAACAGCTTTATGTAGACTCTAACAGCTTTATGTAGACTCTAACAGCTTTATGTAGGCTCTAACAGTTTGTGGGCACCTCTTGTTGCGGTTATAGCATAATTAATGAATGGTTTAGTGTTGTGTTGTGCTTTTGCTGCCGTGTATTAAATGTTATTTTTTTTTTGCCCCACAAGATTTCCATGCTAGATTTCCATGCTAGATTTCCATGCTAGATTTCCATGCTAGATTTCCATGCTAAAATCGCCACTGGTTACAATGGAAATAATGATAATTTCCATACTTTAATGCTTTCATATCAATGTCTCATTACAACTGGAATTATACACTTTGCACAAAATGACTGCTTCACGTTTGTAAAAATGTATGTAACAATCTATGTTGCCAGACAATTCTACTATATTCCTTAGTTTTATGAGGTCAATGCGTGATTTTATTATTTCCGTCATACCACTAACCACAGTTATCTTGTTATACTGGTGTGATGCTGTACATAACCATTTCTTTTAAGAGAAGACTACTGCTTTTGTTCCTTTGTCGTGTGGACAATTCCATGTTTTATGAGGACTATTATATACCCTGCTTCATGAGGACTATTATATACCCTTCTTTATAAGGACTATTATATACCTGCTTTATGAGGACTATTATATACCCTGCTTCATGAGGACTATTATATACCCTGCTTTATGAGGACTATTATATACCCTGCTTTATGAGGACTATTCTATACCCTGCTTCATGAGGACTATTATATACCCTGCTTCATGAGGACTATTATATACCCTGCTTTATGAGGACTATTATATACCCTGCTTCATGAGGACTATTATATACCCTGCTTTATGAGGATTATTATATACCCTGCTTCATGAGGACTATTATATACCCTGCTTTATGAGGACTATTATATACCCTACTTTATGAGGATTATTATATACCCTGCTTCATGAGGACTATTATATACCCTGCTTTATGAGGACTATTATATACCCTGCTTTATGAGGATTATTATATACCCTGCTTCATGAGGACTATTATATACCCTGCTTTATGAGGACTATTATATACCCTGCTTTATGAGGACTATTATATACCCTGCTTCATGAGGACTATTATATACCCTGCTTTATGAGGACTATTATATACCCTGCTTCATGAGGACTATTATATACCCTGCTTTATGAGGACTATTATATACCCAGCTTTATGAGGAGTATTATATACCCTGCTTTATGAGGACTATTATATACCCTGCTTTATGAGGACTATTATATACCCTGCTTTATGAGGACTATTATATACCCTGCTTTATGAGGACTATTATATACCCTGCTTTATGAGGACTATTATATACCCTGCTTTATGAGGACTATTATATACCCAGCTTTATGAGGACTATTATATACCCAGCGTTATGAGGACTGTTATATACCCAGCTTCATGAGGACTATTATATACCCTGCTTTATGAGGACTATGATATACCCGCTTCTGAGGACTATTATATACCCTGCTTTACGAGGACTATTATATATCCTGCTTTATGAGGACTATTATATACCCTGCTTTATGAGGACTATTATATATCCTGCTTTATGAGGACTATTATATACCCTGCTTTATGAGGACTATTATATACCCTGCTTTATGAGGACTATTATATACCCTGCTTTATGAGGACTATTCTATACCCTGCTTCATGAGGACTATTATATACCCTGCTTCATGAGGACTATTATATACCCTGCTTTATGAGGACTATTATATACCCTGCTTCATGAGGACTATTATATACCCTGCTTTATGAGGATTATTATATACCCTGCTTCATGAGGACTATTATATACCCTGCTTTATGAGGACTATTATATACCCTGCTTTATGAGGATTATTATATAGCCTGCTTCATGAGGACTATTATATACCCTGCTTTATGAGGACTATTATATACCCTGCTTTATGAGGACTATTATATACCCTGCTTCATGAGGACTATTATATACCCTGCTTTATGAGGACTATTATATACCCTGCTTCATGAGGACTATTATATACCCTGCTTTATGAGGACTATTATATACCCAGCTTTATGAGGAGTATTATATACCCTGCTTTATGAGGACTATTATATACCCTGCTTTATGAGGACTATTATATACCCTGCTTTATGAGGACTATTATATACCCTGCTTTGTGAGGACTATTATATACCCTGCTTTATGAGGACTATTATATACCCTGCTTTATGAGGACTATTATATACCCTGCTTTATGAGGACTATTATATACCCAGCTTTATGAGGACTATTATATACCCTGCTTTATGAGGACTATTATATACCCTGCTTTATGAGGACTATTATATACCCAGCGTTATGAGGACTGTTATATACCCAGCTTCATGAGGACTATTATATACCCTGCTTTATGAGGACTATTATATACCCTGCTTTATGAGGACTATTATATACCCTGCTTCATGAGGACTATTATATACCCTGCTTTATGAGGACTATTATATACCCTGCTTTATGAGGACTATTATATACCCTGCTTTATGAGGACTATTATATACCCTGCTTTATGAGGACTATTATATACCCTGCTTTATGAGGACTATTATATACCCTGCTTTATGAGGACTATTATATACCCTGCTTCATGAGGACTATTATATACCCAGCTTTATGTGGACTATTATTATTATTATGATTTTTTTTTTTACCTTTATTTTACTAGGCAAGTCAGTTAAGAACAAATTCTTATTTTCAATGACGGCCTAGGAACAGTGGGTTAATTGCCTGTTCAGGGGCAGAACGACAGATTTGTACATTGTCAGCTCGTTGATTCGAACTTGCAACCTTTCGGTTACTAGTCCATGCTCTAACCACTAGGCTACCTTGCTTTATGAGGACTATTATATACCCTGCTTTATGCGGACTATTATATACCCAGCTTTATAAGGACTATTATATACCCTGTTTTATGAGGACTATTATATACCCTGCTTTATGAGGACTATTATATACCCTGCTTCATGAGGACTATTATATACCCTGCTTTATGAGGACTATTATATACCCTGCTTTATGAGGACTATTATATACCCTGCTTTATGAGGACTATTATAAACCCTACTTTATGAGGACTATTATATACCCTGCTTCATGCGGACTATTATATACCCTGCTTTTAGAGGACTATGATATACCCGCTTCATGAGGACTATTATATACCCTGCTTTACGAGGACTATTATATACCCTGCTTTATGAGGACTATTATATACCCAGCGTTATGAGGACTATTATATACCCTGCTTTATGAGGACTATTATATACCCTGCTTTATGAGGACTATTATATACCCTGCTTTATGAGGACTATTATATACCCTGCTTCATGAGGACTATTATATACCCTGCTTTATGAGGACTATTATATACCCTGCTTCATGCGGACTATTATATACCCTGCTTCATGAGGACTATTATATACCCTGCTTTATGAGGACTATTATATACCCTGCTTTTAGAGGACTATTATATACCCAGCTTTATGAGGACTATTACATACCCTGCTTTATGAGGACTATTATATACCCTGCTTTATGAGGAATATTATATACCCAGCTTCATGAGGACTATTATATACCCTGCTTTATGAGGACTATTATATACCCTGCTTCATGAGGACTATTATATACCCTGCTTTATGAGGACTATTATATACCCTGCTTTATGAGGACTATTATATACCCTGCTTTATGAGGACTATTATATACCCTGCTTCATGAGGACTATTATATACCCTGCTTTATGAGGACTATTATATACCCTGCTTCATGCGGACTATTATATACCCTGCTTCATGAGGACTATTATATACCCTGCTTTATGAGGACTATTATATACCCTGCTTTTAGAGGACTATTATATACCCAGCTTTATGAGGACTATTACATACCCTGCTTTATGAGGACTATTATATACCCTGCTTTATGAGGAATATTATATACCCAGCTTCATGAGGACTATTATATACCCTGCTTTATAAGGACTATTATACACCCTGCTTTATGAGGACTATAATATACCCTGTTTTATGAGGACTATTATATACCCTGTTTTATGAGGACTATTCCATACAAATACTGGGGGGGGGCGATTATAAAGCTGTAGTCCCAGGGCATGGAGGGAGAATGATAAAGCTGTAGTCCCAGGGCATGGAGGGAGAATGATAAAGCTGTAGTCCCAGGGCATGGAGGGAGAATTATCAAGCTGTAGTCCCAGGGCCTGGGGGGGTAAATTATAAAACTGTAGTCCCAGGGCCTGGGGGGGAATTATAAAGATGTTGTCTCAGGGCTTGGGGGGATTATAAAGATGTTGTCTCAGGGCTTGGGGGAATTATAAAGATGTTGTCTCAGGGCTTGGGGGGTTATAAAGCTGTAGTCCCAGGTCCTGGGGTGGAATTATAAAGCTGTAGTCCCAGGGCCTGGGGGAATAATAAAGATGTAGTCCCAGGGCCTGGGGGGGATTATCAAGGTGTAGTCCCAGGGCCTGGGTGAGTAAATTATAAAACTGTAGTCCCAGGGCCTGGGGGTATTATCAAGCTGTAGTCACAGGGCCTGGGGGATTATAAAGCTGTAGTCCCAGGGTCTGGGGGGAATTATCAAGCTGTAGTCCCAGGGCCTGGGGGGATTATCAAACTGTAGTCCCAGGGCCTGGGGGGGGTGGGGGTTATAAAGCTGTAGTCACAGGGCCTGGGGGGGATTATAAAGCTGTAGTCCCAGGGTCTGGGGGAATTATCAAGCTGTAGTCCCAGGGTCTGGGGGATTATAAAGCTGTAGTCCCAGGGCCTGGGGGAATTATAAAGCTGTAGTCCCAGGGCCTGGGGGAATTATAAAGATGTTGTCTCAGGGCTTGGGGGGTTATAAAGCTGTAGTCCCAGGTCCTGGGGTGGAATTATAAAGCTGTAGTCCCAGGGCCTGGGGGAATAATAAAGACGTAGTCCCAGGGCCTGGGGGATTATCAAGGTGTAGTCCCAGGGCCTGGGTGAGTAAATTATAAAACTGTAGTCCCAGGGCCTGGGGGGGTATTATCAAGCTGTAGTCACAGGGCCTGGGGGGGATTATAAAGCTGTAGTCCCAGGGTCTGGGGGAATTATCAAGCTGTAGTCCCAGGGCCTGGGGGATTATCAAACTGTAGTCCCAGGGAATGGGGGGTGGGGGTTATAAAGCTGTAGTCACATTGCCTGGGGGGGATTATAAAGCTGTAGTCCCAGGGCCTGGGGGATTATAAAGCTGTAGTCCCAGGGTCTGGGGGAATTATCAAGCTGAAGTCCCAGGGTCTGGGGGATTATAAAGATGTAGTCCCAGGGCCTGGGGGAATTATAAAGCTGTAGTCCCAGGGCCTGGGGGAATTATAAAGATGTTGTCTCAGGGCTTGGGGGGTTATAAAGCTGTAGTCCCAGGTCCTGGGGTGGAATTATAAAGCTGTAGTCCCAGGGCCTGGGGGAATAATAAAGATGTAGTCCCAGGGCCTGGGGGATTATCAAGGTGTAGTCCCAGGGCCTGGGTGAGTAAATTATAAAACTGTAGTCCCAGGGCCTGGGGGGTATTATAAAGCTGTAGTCCCAGGGCCTGGGGGGGTATTATAAAGCTGTAGTCCCAGGGCCTGGGGGGGGATTATAAAGCTGTAGTCCCAGGTCCTGGGGTGGAATTATAAAGCTGTAGTCCCAGGGCCTGGGGGAATAATAAAGATGTAGTCCCAGGGCCTGGGGGATTATCAAGGTGTAGTCCCAGGGCCTGGGTAAGTAAATTATAAAACTGTAGTCCCAGGGCCTGGGGGGGGGGTATTATAAAGCTGTAGTCCCAGGGCCTGGGGGTATTATAAAGCTGTAGTCCCAGGGCCTGGGGGGATTATCAAACTGTAGTCCCAGGGCCTGGGGGTGGGGTTATAAAGCTGTAGTCACAGGGCCTGAGGGGGATTATAAAGCTGTAGTCCCAGGGCCTGGGGGGGATTATAATGCTGTAGTCCCAGGGTCTGGGGGAATTATCAAGATGTAGTCCCAGGGTCTGGGGGATTATAAAGATGTAGTCCCAGGGCCTGGGGGATTTATAAAGCTGTAGTCCCAGGGCCTGGGGGGGAATTATAAAGATGTTGTCTCAGGGCTTGGGGGGGGGTTATAAAGCTGTAGTCCCAGGTCCTGGGGTGGAATTATAAAGCTGTAGTCCCAGGGCCTGGGGGGGAATAATAAAGATGTAGTCCCAGGGCCTGGGGGGGGGATTATCAAGGTGTAGTCCCAGGGCCTGGGTGAGTAAATTATAAAACTGTAGTCCCAGGGCCTGGGGGGGGTATTATAAAGCTGTAGTCCCAGGGCCTGGGGGGGTGAGTAAATTATAAAACTGTAGTCCCAGGGTCTGGGGGGGAATTATCAAGCTGTAGTCCCTGGGCCTGGGGGATTATAAAGCTGTAGTCCCAGGGCCTGGGGGAATTATAAATCTGTAGTTCCAGGGCCTGGGGGATTATAAAGCTGTTGTCCCAGGGCTTGGGGGTTTATAAAGCTGTAGTTCCAGGGCCTGGGGGAATTATCAAGCTGTAGTCCCAGGGCCTGGGTGGGATTTATAAAGCTGTAGTCCCAGGGCCTGGGGGAATTATAAAGATGTTGTCTCAGGGCCTGGGGGGGGTTATAAAGCTGTAGTCCCAGGGCCTGGGGGAATTATAAAGATGTAGTCCCAGGGCCTGGGGGAATTATAAAGCTGTAGTCCCAGGGCCTGGGGGAATTATAAAGCTGTAGTCCCAGGGCCTGGGGGACTATAAAGCTGTAGTCCCAGGGCCTGGGGGTAAATTATCAAGCTGTAGTCCCAGGGCCTGGGGGGAATTATAAAGCTGTAGTCCCAGGGCCTGGGGGGGATTATAAAGCTGTTGTCCCAGGTCCTGGGGGAATTATAAAGCTGTAGTCCCAGGGCCTGGGGGGGATTATAAAGCTGTTGTCCCAGGGCTTGGGGGGGATTATAAAACTGTAGTCCCAGGGCCTGGGGGGGGGTATTATAAAGCTGTTGTCCCAGGTCCTGGGGTGGAATTATAAAGCTGTAGTCCCAGGGCCTGGGGGGGGGGATTATAAAGCTGTAGTCCCAGGGCCTGGGGGGGGGGGAGTAATACAGTTTAGGGAAACACTGACTTTAAACTAAAGGTATTCACAGGATTCATTCATTTTGACAAATATTTACTCCAGGTGTTAGTCTAGTTTGACTGTGTGTTACAGTGACTCCCACTCCTAGTCTGACTGTGTGTTACAGTGACTCCCACTCCTAGTCTGACTGTGTGTTACAGTGACTCCCAGTCCTAGTCTGTCTGTGTGTTACAGTGACTCCCACTCCTAGTCTGACTGTGTGTTACAGTGACTCCCACTCCTAGTCTGACTGTGTGTTACAGTGACTCCCAGTCCTAGTCTGTCTGTGTGTTACAGTGACTCCCACTCCTAGTCTGACTGTGTGTTACAGTGACTCCCACTCCTAGTCTGACTGTGTGTTACAGTGACTCCCACTCCTAGTCTGACTGTGTGTTACAGTGACTCCCACTCCTAGTCTGACTGTGTGTTACAGTGACTCCCACTCCTAGTCTGACTGTGTGTAACAGTGACTCCCACTCCTAGTCTCACTGTGTATTACAGTGACTCCCACTCCTAGTCTGAGTGTGTGAAATAGTGACTCCCACTCCTAGTCTGACTGTGTGTTACAGTGACTCCCACTCCTAGTTTGATAACCTCCCACCTTCAAAGCTCAGCGAGGATATTGGATGGAAAGATCAGGCCAGATGGAAAAGATACATTTTGCAGGAAATGTAGTGAAATTCTCTGGCCAATGAGGACATGGAGAGGAAGTGGGTGGTTAGAACACTGATACCTCCCTTAGCTGTCACTCAAGGTCGTCAAGGAAACACAAAGAGACACCTGAACACGTGTGTTGGAATTAAGAAATAAGCAATTAGCCAACTGTCATGATGAGGTGTGTAACACATTGTGAAGTTCAGGGTTGGGATGTTGGTCAAAGTAGACTAAAAAGAGCAGATTAAAATGAAAATACTAACATATCAATAATTTTGCTTTTAAGAAAGTCCCAGGGTCTAACACAACTAACATATGATATGATTTAACAGTCCCAGGGTCCCATTTCCTGAAAACTTTCATTCAGATATGATTTAACAGTCCCAGGGTCTAACACAACTAAGTCAGATATGATATGATTTGTCCCAGGGTCTTAAACTAAAATCAGATATGATTTAACAGTCCCAATTAACATATCAGATATGATTTAACAGTCCCAGGGTCCAGGGTCCCAACTCACTTATCAGACATCATAAAACACAATCAGAGATGATTTAACATATCAGATATGATTTAACAGTCCCAGGGTCTAACACAACTAACATATCAGATATGATTTAACAGTCCCAGGGTCCCAGGGTCTAACACAACTAACATATCAGATATGATTTAACAGTCCCAGGGTCCCAGGGTCTAACACAACTAACATATCAGATATGATTTAACAGTCCCAGGGTAACAGTCCCAACTAACATATCAGATATGGGTCTAACACAACTAACATATCAGATATGATTTAAGTCCCAGGGTCCCAGGGTCTAACACAACTAACATATCAGATATGATTTAACAGTCCCAGGGTCCCAGGGTCTAACACAACTAACATATCAGATATGATTTAACAGTCCCAGGGTCCCAGGGTCTAACACAACTAACATATCAGATATGATTTAACAGTCCCAGGGTCCCAGGGTCTAACACAACTAACATATCAGATATGATTTAACAGTCCCAGGGTCCCAGGGTCTAACACAACTAACATATCAGATATGATTTAACAGTCCCAGGGTCTAACACAACTAACATATCAGATATGATTTAACAGTCCCAGGGTCCCAGGGTCTAACACAACTAACATATCAGATATGATTTAACAGTCCCAGGGTCCCAGGGTCTAACACAACTAACATATCAGATATGATTTAACAGTCCCAGGGTCTAACACAACTAACATATCAGATATGATTTTAACAGATATGATTTTTAGGGTCCCAGTCCCAGGGTCCCAGGGTCTAACACACAACTAACATATCAGATATGATTTAACAGTCCCAGGGTCTTATCAGGTAGGCTTATCTACAGTGTCTTCGGAACGTATTCAGACCCCTTCCTTTTTTCCATTTTGTTACTTTATAGCCTTATTCCAAAATGGATTAAAATAAATCCTCATCAATCTACACACAAAACCCCATATTGACAAAAGGTAAACATGTTTTTACCCATTTTATAATTTTAAAACAGAAATACCTTACTTACATTAGTATTCAGACCTTTTGCTCTGAGACTCGAAACTGAGCTCAGGTGAATCCTGTTTCCATTGATCATCCCTGAGATGTTTCCACAACTTGATTGGAGTTCACCTGTGGGAAATTCAATTGATTGTACATGATTTGGAATAGCACACACCTGTCTATATAAAGGTCCCAGAGTTGGCAGTGTCAGAGCAAAAACCCAGCCATGAGGTGGGCGGAGTTGTCCGTCGAGGATTGTGTCGTGATCTGGGGAAGGGAACCAAAACATGTCTGCAGCATTGAATGTCCCCGAGAACACAGTGGCCTCCATTCTTCTTCAATGGAAGACGTTCGCAACCACCAAGACTATTCCTAGAGCTGGCCACCCAGGCCAAACTGAACAATCGGGGGAGAAGTGCCTTGGTCAGGGAGGTGACCAAGAACCCGAAGTTCACTCTGACAGAGTTCCAGAGTTCCTCTGTGGAGATGGGAGAACCTTCCAGAAGGAAAACCATCTCTGCAGTAATTAGGGTATTTTGTGTGTGGGTTGATGAGATTTTTAAATGTATTAATCCATTTTAGAATAAGGCTGTAACGTAACAACATTTGGGAAAAGTCAAGGTCCGAGGGCATTTAAGTGGACTGAAATGAGTCCATGGTCCATGCAGGTGATAACAGGTCAACTATCAACCCAGTCTTATCAGACCATGTGGTGGTCCATGCAGGGTGATAACAGGTCAACTATCAACCCAGTCTTATCAGACCATGAGTGGTCCATGTCCAGCAGGGGTGATAACAGGTCAACTATCAACCCAGTCTTATCAGACCATGAGTGGTCCATGCAGGGTGATAACAGGTCAACTATCAACCCAGTCTTATCAGACCATGAGCGGTCCATGCAAGGTGATAACAGGTCAACTATCAACCCAGTCTTATCAGACCATGGGTGGTCCATGAAGGGTGATAACAGGTCAACAGTCTTATCAGACCATAGCGGTCCATGCAAGGTGATAACAGTCAACTATCAACCCAGTCAGACCATGAGTGGTCCCATGATAACCAGTCAACTATCAACCCAGTCTTATCAGACCAGGTGTGATAACAGGTCAACTATCAACCAGTCAGTCTTATCACCATCAACCCAGTCTTATCAGACCATGAGTGGTCCATGAAGGTGATAACAGGTCAACTATCAACCCAGTCTTATCAGACCATGAGTGGTCCAGTAAAGGGTGATAACAGGTCAACTATCAACCCAGTCTTATCAGTCCATGCAGGGTGATAACAGGTCAACTATCAACCCAGTCTTGGTCCATGAAGGGTGATAACAGGTCAACTATCAACCCAGTCTTATCAGACCATGAGTGGTCCATGCAGGTGATAACAGGTCAACTATCAACCCAGTCTTATCAGACCATAAGTGTCCATGCAGGGTGATAACAGGTCCATCAACCCAGTCTTATCAGACCAGGGTGTCCATGCAGGGTGATAACAGGTCAACTATCAACCCAGTCTTATCAGACCATGAGTGGTCCATGCAGGGATAACAGGTCAACTATCAACCCAGTCTTATCAGACCAGTGGTCCATTCAGGTGATAACAGTCAACTATCAACCCAGTCTTATACCAGACCATGCAGTCCAGTGATACCAGGTCCATCAACCCAGTCTTACCAGACCAGGGTGATAACAGGTCAACTATCAACCCAGTCTTATCAGACCATGAGTGGTCCATGAAGGGTGATAACAGGTCAACTATCAACCCAGTCTTATCAGACCATGGGTGGTCCATGCAGGGTGATAACAGGTCAACTATCAACCCAGTCTTATCAGACCATGAGTGGTCCATGAAGGGTCTTGATAACAGGTCAACTATCAACCCAGTCTTATCAGACCATGGGTGGTCCATCAGAAGTGATAACAGGTCAGATATCAACCCAGTCTTATCAGACCAGTGGTCCATCAGCCTTTCCAGACCAGTGATAACTTCAACTATCAGACCAGTCTTGGTGGTCCATGAAGGTGATAACAGGTCAACTATCAACCCAGTCTTATCAGACCAGTATCCTGTTCAGTCTTACCAGACCAGTAACCAGTTCAGTCCAGACCAGACCAGTAACAGACCAGTAACCAGTTCAGTCTTACCAGACCAGTAACCAGTTCAGTCTTACCAGACCAGTAACCTGTTCAGTCTTACCAGACCAGTAACCAGTTCAGTCTTACCAGACCAGTAACCTGTTCAGTCTTACCAGACCAGTAACCAGTTCAGTCTTACCAGACCAGTACCAGTCCAGTACCAGACCAGTCTTACCAGACCAGTAACCAGTTCAGTCTTACCAGACCAGTAACCAGTTCAGTCTTACCAGACCAGTAACCAGTTCAGTCTTACCAGACCAGTAACCAGTCCAGTCTTCCAGACCAGTAACCAGTCAGACCAGTAACCAGTCTTACCAGTAACCAGTTCAGTCTTACCAGACCAGTAACCAGTTCAGTTTTACCAGACCAGTGTCCAGTTCAGTCTTACCAGACCAGTAACCAGTTCAGTCTTACCAGACCAGTAACCAGACCAGTTCAGTCTTACCAGACCAGTAACCAGTTCAGTCTTACCAGACCAGTAACCAGTTCAGTCTTACCAGACCAGTAACCAGTTCAGTCTTACCAGACCAGTAACCAGTTCAGTCAGTCTTTAACCCAGACCAGTAACCAGTTCAGTCTTACCAGACCAGTAACCAGTTCACCTACCAGACCAGTAACCAGTTCTCAGACCAGGACAGTCCAGTCTTACCAGACCAGCAACCAGTTCAGCCTTTCCAGACCAGTAACCAGTTCAGTTTTATCAGACCAGTAACCTGTTGTCTTACCAGGCCAGTAACCAGTTCAGTCTTACCAGACCAGTAACCAGTTCAGTCTTACCAGACCAATCTGTCCTAAGTAACCTGTTGTCAGTAACCAGAGTTTTATCAGACCAGTAACCAGTTCAGTCTTACCAGACCAGTAACCTGTTCAGTTTCTTCAGACCAGACCAGTTACACCACAGGATTCAGTAACCAGTTACACAGACCAGTAACCAGTTCAGTCAGACCAGTAACCTTTTCAGACCAGTAACCAGTTCAGTCTTACCAGACCAGTAACCAGTTCAGTCTTACCAGTAACCAGTTCAGACCAGACCAGCAACCAGTTTTCCAGCCTAAACAGGATATCAGACCAGTAACCAGAGCTACCAGACCAGATCAGAGACCAATCACCTTCCAGTAACCTGTTGTCCCAGACCAGTAACCAGTTCAGTCTACCACCAGTAAGTTAACCAGTTCAGCCTGTGGAGGCAGTCTTGACCAGTAACCAGTTCAGCTTACCAATGTTCAGTCTTACCAGACCAGTAACCAGTTGTCTTGAACTGTTTGCTAGTTCAATCATACAGTACCAGTTCAGTCTTTTCAATCAACACTCTCTGCATCACTATATTAGCTTATGTGCTAATTTAGCTGTTTGATATCAACCGAGCTCGACCATGAAGTTAGCCAACAACACTCTCTGCATCACTATATTAGCTTATGTGCTAATTTAGCTGTTTGATATCAACCGAGCCCTTATGAAGTTAGCCAACGTTGGGACATGTGAGGTATGTGAAATCTATCCATTTAAACTGCCAAAGTGGGCAGGACTAAAGGCAAGGCTACCTTTGTTGTTTGGCTGTCCGTGCTCTGCTTTAGTAGGTGCTAACCTCAGGGTGTTTGGAGCAGAACAGTGAGGGCCCAGCAGCCCAGCCCCACCCAAGGCTGTGACAGCTGCTTATCTTGCCCTGCCGCTAGCAAGGCTGCAGGAATCGGCTGACCGTGCACAATACAATGTCATTTTCTGTCATGGGCACAGACATTTGTAGTGACAATGTTGAGGATTTTAGAGGCTTGGGACAGCGTACAGTCAGAAAAAAAGGTGCTATCTAGAACCTAAAATGGTTAGTTTACCAGCTGTCCCCACAGGAGAACCTTTTGACAAACCCTTTTAATTTAAGTTTTAGTTCTATGTTCCACTGAGGTTTCTACCATGAAACCCAAAAGGGTAACCAGTTATATCAGGAACCCAGAGGGCTCTCCTACAGACCAGTAACCAGTTCAGTTTTATCAGGAACAGTCTTACCAGACCAGTAACCAGTTCAATCTTACCAGACCAAGAACCCTTCTGGAAGTCTTCCTTCTGAGAGTCCAGACCAGTAACCAGTATCAGACCAGTAACCTTACCAGACCAGACAACCAGTTCTTACCAGACCAGTAACCAGTTCAGTCTTTCTTACCAGACCAATCACCTGTCCAGTAAGTCTTCAGTCCTCCAGTAACCACAACCAGGATCAGTTCAGTCCAGACCAGTAACCAGTTCTGGAAGTCTACCAGACCAGTAACCAGTTCAGTCTTACCAGACCAGTAACCTTCTGAGAGTGTAGCTCTACAACCAGGATCAGCCTTCTACCAGGGAAGTCTTCCTTCTGAGAGTGTAGCTCCACAACCAGGATCAGCCTAACAGACCAGTAAACAGTTCAGTCTTACCAGACCAGTAACCAGATGATATACAGACCAGTAACCAGCTTAACCAGTTCAGTTTTATGTGTCTCATTCACTGTGATTGACTTGTATCCTAATCAATAGATGGAGGTATTCTATAATGACACAGTGATTGACTTGTATCCTAATCAATAGATGGAGGTATCCTCTAATGACACAGTGATTGACTTGTGTCCTAATCAATAGATGGAGGTATCCTCTAATGACACAGTGATTGACTTGTGTCCTAATCAATAGATGGAGGTATCCTCTAATGACACAGTGATTGACTTGTGTCCTAATCAATAGATGGAGGTATTCTATAATGACACAGTGATTGACTGTTTGTATCCTAATCAATAGATGGAGGTATCCTCTAATGATACAGTGATTGACTTGTGTCCTAATCAATAGATGGAGGTATCCTCTAATGACACAGTGATTGACTTGTCATCCTAATCAATAGATGGAGGTATCCTCTAATGTTATTTGGCTGTCCCCACAGTGATTGACTTGTGTCCTAATCAATAGATGGAGGTATTCTATAATGACACAGTGATTGACTTGTGTCCTAATCAATAGATGGAGGTATCCTCTAATGACACAGTGATTGACTTGTGTCCTAATCAATAGATGGAGGTATCCTCTAATGAAACAGTGATTGACTTGTATCCTAATCAATAGATGGAGGTATCCTCTAATGACACAGTGACTGACTTGTTTCCTAATCAATAGATGGAGGTATCCTCTAATGACACAGTGATTGACTTGTGTCCTAATCAATAGATGGAGGTATCCTCTAATGACACAGTGATTGACTTGTATCCTAATCAATAGATGGAGGTATCCTCTAATGACACAGTGATTGACTTGTGTCCTAATCAATAGATGGAGGTATCCTCTAATGAACAGTGATTGACTTGTGTCCAAATCCTCAAACACAGTGATTGACTTGTGTCCTAATCAATAGATGGAGGTAGAATGACACAATCACAGGTATCCTCTAATGAAACAGTGATTGACTTGTGTAATCAATAGATAATCAATATTGACTTGTGTCCTAATCAATAGATGGAGGTATCCTCTAATGACACAGTGATTGACTTGTGTCCTAATCAATAGATGGAGGTATCCTCTAATACACAGTGATTGACTTGTGTCCTAATCAATAGATATAAAAGATGATGACAAACAAAACTTTGAAAAATGCAGGTATCCTCTAATGACACCTGAAACCCCCTAATCAACATCTATGTACAACAGTGATTGACTTGTGTCTTGAATAACATTGAATAACATTGAATAACATTGAATAACATTGAATAACATTGAATAACATTGTGTAGCATTGAAAAGTATTGAATAGTATTGAATAGTATTGAATAGCATTGAATATCATTGAATAACATTGAATATCATTGAATATCATTGAATAACATTGTGTAGCTTTGAAAGTATTGAATAGAATTGAATAGCATTGCATAGCATTGAATAGCATTGAATAACATTGAGTAGCATTGAAAAGTATTGCATAGCATTGCATTTCATTGAATTTCATTGAATAACATTGAATACCTTTGAATAACATGGAATAGCATTGAATTGTATTGATTTTAATTGAATAGCATTGAATAGTATTAGATAACATTGGACAACAATTAACATTGGATAGCATGAACACAACAGATATACTGTAGCCCCAGCTTGTTCTCCTGACCCCAACAGATATACTGTAGCCCCAGCTTCTTCTCCTGACCCCAACAGATATACTGTAGCCCCAGCTTGTTCTCCTGACCCCAACAGATATACTGTAGCCCCAGCTTGTTCTCCTGACCCCAACAGATATACTGTAGCCCCAGCTTCTTCTCCTGACCAACAGATATACTGTAGCCCCAGCTTCTTCTCCTGACCCCAACAGATATACTGTAGCCCCAGCCTCTTCTCCTGACCCCAACAGATATACTGTAGCCCCAGCTTGTTCTCCTGACCCCAACATATATACTGTAGCCCCAGCTTCTTCTCCTGACCCCAACAGATATACTGTAGCCCCAGCTTGTTCTCCTGACCCCAACAGATATACTGTAGCCCCAGCTTCTTCTCCTGACCAACAGATATACTGTAGCCCCAGCTTCTTCTCCTGACCCCAACAGATATACTGTAGCCCCAGCTTGTTCTCCTGACCCCAACAGATATACTGTAGCCCCAGCTTGTTCTCCTGACCCCAACAGATATACTGTAGCCCCAGCTTGTTCTCCTGACCCCAACAGATGTACTGTAGCCCCAGCTTGTTCTCCTGACCCCAACAGATATACTGTAGCCCCAGCTTGTTCTCCTGACCCCAACAGATGTACTGTAGCCCCAGCTTGTTCTCCTGACCCCAACAGATATACTGTAGCCCCAGCTTCTTCTCCTGACCCCAACAGATATACTGTAGCCCCAGCTTGTTCTCCTGACCCCAACAGATATACTGTAGCCCCAGCTTCTTCTCCTGACCCCAACAGATATACTGTAGCCCCAGCTTCTTCTAGCCCCAGCTTCTTCTCCTGACCCCAACAGATATACTGTAGCCCCAGCCTTCTTCTCCTGACCCCAACAGATATACTGTAGCCCCAGCTTGTTCTCCTGACCCCAACAGATATACTGTAGCCCCAGCTTCTTCTCCTGACCCCAACAGATATACTGTAGCCCCAGCTTGTTCTCCTGACCCCAACAGATATACTGTAGCCCCAGCTTCTTCTCCTGACCAACAGATATACTGTAGCCCCAGCTTCTTCTCCTGACCCCAACAGATATACTGTAGCCCCAGCTTGTTCTCCTGACCCCAACAGATATACTGTAGCCCCAGCTTGTTCTCCTGACCCCAACAGATATACTGTAGCCCCAGCTTGTTCTCCTGACCCCAACAGATGTACTGTAGCCCCAGCTTGTTCTCCTGACCCCAACAGATATACTGTAGCCCCAGCTTGTTCTCCTGACCCCAACAGATGTACTGTAGCCCCAGCTTGTTCTCCTGACCCCAACAGATATACTGTAGCCCCAGCTTGTTCTCCTGACCCCAACAGATATACTGTAGCCCCAGCTTGTTCTCCTGACCCCAACAGATATACTGTAGCCCCAGCTTGTTCTCCTGACCCCAACAGATATACTGTAGCCCCAGCTTCTTCTCCTGACCCCAACAGATATACTGTAGCCCCAGCTTCTTCTCCTGACCCCAACAGATATACTGTAGCCCCAGCTTCTTCTCCTGACCCCAACAGATATACTGTAGCCCCAGCCTCTTCTCCTGACCCCAACAGATATACTGTAGCCCCAGCTTGTTCTCCTGACCCCAACAGATATACTGTAGCCCCAGCTTCTTCTCCTGACCCCAACAGATATACTGTAGCCCCAGCTTGTTCTCCTGACCCCAACAGATATACTGTAGCCCCAGCTTGTTCTCCTGACCCCAACAGATATACTGTAGCCCCAGCTTGTTCTCCTGACCCCAACAGATATACTGTAGCCCCAGCTTGTTCTCCTGACCCCAACAGATATACTGTAGCCCCAGCTTGTTCTCCTGACCCCAACAGATATACTGTAGCCCCAGCTTGTTCTCCTGACCCCAACAGATATACTGTAGCCCCAGCTTCTTCTCCTGACCCCAACAGATATACTGTAGCCCCAGCTTGTTCTCCTGACCCCAACAGATATACTGTAGCCCCAGCTTGTTCTCCTGACCCCAACAGATATACTGTAGCCCCAGCTTCTTCTCCTGACCCCAACAGATATACTGTAGCCCCAGCTTGTTCTCCTGACCCCAACAGATATACTGTAGCCCCAGCTTGTTCTCCTGACCCCAACAGATATACTGTAGCCCCAGCTTGTTCTCCTGACCCCAACAGATATACTGTAGCCCCAGCTTCTTCTCCTGACCCCAACAGATATACTGTAGCCCCAGCTTCTTCTCCTGACCCCAACAGATATACTGTAGCCCCAGCTTGTTCTCCTGACCCCAACAGATATACTGTAGCCCCAGCTTGTTCTCCTGACCCCAACAGATATACTGTAGCCCCAGCTTGTTCTCCTGACCCCAACAGATATACTGTAGCCCCAGCTTGTTCTCCTGACCCCAACAGATATACTGTAGCCCCAGCTTGTTCTCCTGACCCCAACAGATATACTGTAGCCCCAGCTTGTTCTCCTGACCCCAACAGATATACTGTAGCCCCAGCTTCTTCTCCTGACCCCAACAGATATACTGTAGCCCCAGCTTGTTCTCCTGACCCCAACAGATATACTGTAGCCCCAGCTTGTTCTCCTGACCCCAACAGATATACTGTAGCCCCAGCTTGTTCTCCTGACCCCAACAGATATACTGTAGCCCCAGCTTCTTCTCCTGACCCCAACAGATATACTGTAGCCCCAGCTTCTTCTCCTGACCCCAACAGATATACTGTAGCCCCAGCTTCTTCTCCTGACCCCAACAGATATACTGTAGCCCCAGCTTGTTCTCCTGACCCCAACAGATATACTGTAGCCCCAGCTTCTTCTCCTGACCCCAACAGATATACTATACTTGTTCTCCTAGCCCCAGCTTCTTCTCCTGACCAACAGATATACTGTAGCCCCAGCTTCTTCTCCTGACCCCAACAGATATACTGTAGCCCCAGCTTGTTCTCCTGACCCCAACAGATATACTGTAGCCCCAGCTTGTTCTCCTGACCCCAACAGATATACTGTAGCCCCAGCTTGTTCTCCTGACCAACAGATATACTGTAGCCCCAGCTTGTTCTCCTGACCCCAACAGATATACTGTAGCCCCAGCTTGTTCTCCTGACCCCAACAGATATACTGTAGCCCCAGCTTGTTCTCCTGACCCCAACAGATATACTCTTAGCCCCAGCTTCTTCTCCTGACCCCAACAGATATACTGTAGCCCCAGCTTCTTCTCCTGACCCCAACAGATATACTGTAGCCCCAGCTTGTTCTCCTGACCCCAACAGATATACTGTAGCCCCAGCTTGTTCTCCTGACCCCAACAGATATACTGTAGCCCCAGCTTGTTCTCCTGACCCCAACAGATATACTGTAGCCCCAGCTTCTTCTCCTGACCCCAACAGATATACTGTAGCCCCAGCTTGTTCTCCTGACCCCAACAGATATACTGTAGCCCCAGCTTCTTCTCCTGACCCCAACAGATATACTGTAGCCCCAGCTTCTTCTCCTGACCCCAACAGATATACTGTAGCCCCAGCTTGTTCTCCTGACCCCAACAGATATACTGTAGCCCCAGCTTGTTCTCCTGACCCCAACAGATATACTGTAGCCCCAGCTTCTTCTCCTGACCCCAACAGATATACTGTAGCCCCAGCTTCTTCTCCTGACCCCAACAGATATACTGTAGCCCCAGCTTGTTCTCCTGACCCCAACAGATATACTGTAGCCCCAGCTTGTTCTCCTGACCCCAACAGATATACTGTAGCCCCAGCTTGTTCTCCTGACCCCAACAGATATACTGTAGCCCCAGCTTGTTCTCCTGACCCCAACAGATATACTGTAGCCCCAGCTTGTTCTCCTGACCCCTAACAGATATACTGTAGCCCCAGCTTGTTCTCCTGACCCCAACAGATATACTGTAGCCCCAGCTTCTTCTCCTGACCCCAACAGATATACTGTAGCCCCAGCTTGTTCTCCTGACCCCAACAGATATACTGTAGCCCCAGCTTGTTCTCCTGACCCCAACAGATATACTGTAGCCCCAGCTTGTTCTCCTGACCCCAACAGATATACTGTAGCCCCAGCTTCTTCTCCTGACCCCAACAGATATACTGTAGCCCCAGCTTCTTCTCCTGACCCCAACAGATATACTGTAGCCCCAGCTTGTTCTCCTGACCCCAACAGATATACTGTAGCCCCAGCTTGTTCTCCTGACCCCAACAGATATACTGTAGCCCCAGCTTGTTCTCCTGACCCCAACAGATATACTGTAGCCCCAGCTTGTTCTCCTGACCCCAACAGATATACTGTAGCCCCAGCTTGTTCTCCTGACCCCAACAGATATACTGTAGCCCCAGCTTGTTCTCCTGACCCCAACAGATATACTGTAGCCCCAGCTTGTTCTCCTGACCCCAACAGATATACTGTAGCCCCAGCTTCTTCTCCTGACCCCAACAGATATACTGTAGCCCCAGCTTCTTCTCCTGACCCCAACAGATATACTGTAGCCCCAGCTTCTTCTCCTGACCCCAACAGATATACTGTAGCCCCAGCTTCTTCTCCTGACCCCAACAGATATACTGTAGCCCCAGCTTGTTCTCCTGACCCCAACAGATATACTGTAGCCCCAGCTTGTTCTCCTGACCCCAACAGATATACTGTAGCCCCAGCTTGTTCTCCTGACCCCAACAGATATACTGTAGCCCCAGCTTCTTCTCCTGACCCCAACAGATATACTGTAGCCCCAGCTTCTTCTCCTGACCCCAACAGATATACTGTAGCCCCAGCTTGTTCTCCTGACCCCAACAGATATACTGTAGCCCCAGCTTGTTCTCCTGACCCCAACAGATATACTGTAGCCCCAGCTTGTTCTCCTGACCCCAACAGATATACTGTAGCCCCAGCTTGTTCTCCTGACCCCAACAGATATACTGTAGCCCCAGCTTGTTCTCCTGACCCCAACAGATATACTGTAGCCCCAGCTTCTTCTCCTGACCCCAACAGATATACTGTAGCCCCAGCTTCTTCTCCTGACCCCAACAGATATACTGTAGCCCCAGCTTGTTCTCCTGACCCCAACAGATATACTGTAGCCCCAGCTTGTTCTCCTGACCCCAACAGATATACTGTAGCCCCAGCTTATTCTCCTGACCAACAGATATACTGTAGCCCCAGCTTGTTCTCCTGACCCCAACAGATATACTGTAGCCCCAGCTTGTTCTCCTGACCCCAACAGATATACTGTAGCCCCAGCTTCTTCTCCTGACCCCAACAGATAACAGTAGCCCCAGCTTCTTCTCCTGACCCCAACAGATATACTGAGCTTCTTCTCCCAACAGATATACTGTAGCCCCAGCTTCTTCTCCTGACCCCAACAGATATACTGTAGCCCCAGCTTGTTCTCCTGACCCCAACAGATATACTGTAGCCCCAGCTTGTTCTCCTGACCCCAACAGATATACTGTAGCCCCAGCTTGTTCTCCTGACCCCAACAGATATACTGTAGCCCCAGCTTCTTCTCCTGACCCCAACAGATATACTGTAGCCCCAGCTTGTTCTCCTGACCCCAACAGATATACTGTAGCCCCAGCTTCTTCTCCTGACCAACAGATATACTGTAGCCCCAGCTTCTTCTCCTGACCCCAACAGATATACTGTAGCCCCAGCTTGTTCTCCTGACCCCAACAGATATACTGTAGCCCCAGCTTGTTCTCCTGACCCCAACAGATATACTTGTAGCCCCAGCTTGTTCTCCTGACCAACAGATATACTGTAGCCCCAGCTTGTTCTCCTGACCCCAACAGATATACTGTAGCCCCAGCTTCTTCTCCTGACCAACAGATATACTGTAGCCCCAGCTTGTTCTCCTGACCCCAACAGATATACTGTAGCCCCAGAGCCCCAGCTTGTTCTCCCCAACAGATATACTGTAGCCCCAGCTTGTTCTCCTGACCCCAACAGATATACTGTAGCCCCAGCTTGTTCTCCTGACCCCAACAGATATACTGTAGCCCCAGCTTGTTCTCCTGACCCCAACAGATATACTGTAGCCCCAGCTTGTTCTCCTGACCCCAACAGATATACTGTAGCCCCAGCTTGTTCTCCTGACCCCAACAGATATACTGTAGCCCCAGCTTCTTCTCCTGACCCCAACAGATATACTGTTCTAGCCCCAGCTTCTTCTCCTTGTTCTCCCCAACAGATATACTGTAGCCCCAGCTTGTTCTCCTGACCCCAACAGATATACTGTAGCCCCAGCTTGTTCTCCTGACCCCAACAGATATACTGTAGCCCCAGCTTCTTCTCCTGACCCCAACAGATATACTGTAGCCCCAGCTTGTTCTCCTGACCCCAACAGATATACTGTAGCCCCAGCTTGTTCTCCTGACCCCAACAGATATACTGTAGCCCCAGCTTCTTCTCCTGACCCCAACAGATATACTGTAGCCCCAGCTTCTTCTCCTGACCCCAACAGATATACTGTAGCCCCAGCTTCTTCTCCTGACCCCAACAGATATACTGTAGCCCCAGCTTGTTCTCCTGACCCCAACAGATATACTGTAGCCCCAGCTTGTTCTCCTGACCCCAACAGATATACTGTAGCCCCAGCTTGTTCTCCTGACCCCAACAGATATACTGTAGCCCCAGCTTGTTCTCCTGACCCCAACAGATATACTGTAGCCCCAGCTTGTTCTCCTGACCCCAACAGATATACTGTAGCCCCAGCTTGTTCTCCTGACCCCAACAGATATACTGTAGCCCCAGCTTGTTCTCCTGACCCCAACAGATATACTGTAGCCCCAGCTTGTTCTCCTGACCCCAACAGATATACTGTAGCCCCAGCTTGTTCTCCTGACCCCAACAGATATACTGTAGCCCCAGCTTGTTCTCCTGACCCCAACAGATATACTGTAGCCCCAGCTTCTTCTCCTGACCCCAACAGATATACTGTAGCCCCAGCTTGTTCTCCTGACCCCAACAGATATACTGTAGCCCCAGCTTCTTCTCCTGACCCCAACAGATATACTGTAGCCCCAGCTTGTTCTCCTGAGCTTCTTCCCCAACAGATATACTGTAGCCCCAGCTTGTTCTCCTGACCCCAACAGATATACTGTAGCCCCAGCTTGTTCTCCTGACCCCAACAGATATACTGTAGCCCCAGCTTGTTCTCCTGACCCCAACAGATATACTGTAGCCCCAGCTTAGCCCCAGTTCTCCTGACCCCAACAGATATACTGTAGCCCCAGCTTCTTCTCCTGACCCCAACAGATATACTGTAGCCCCAGCTTGTTCTCCTGACCCCAACAGATATACTGTAGCCCCAGCTTCTTCTCCTGACCAACAGATATACTGAGCCCCAGCTTCTTCTCCTGACCCCAACAGATATACTGTAGCCCCAGCTTGTTCTCCTGACCCCAACAGATATACTGTAGCCCCAGCTTCTTCTCCTGACCCCAACAGATATACTGTAGCCCCAGCTTGTTCTCCTGACCCCAACAGATATACTGTAGCCCCAGCTTCTTCTCCTGACCCCAACAGATATACTGTAGCCCCAGCTTGTTCTCCTGACCCCAACAGATATACTGTAGCCCCAGCTTCTTCTCCTGACCAACAGATATACTGTAGCCCCAGCTTCTTCTCCTGACCCCAACAGATATACTGTAGCCCCAGCTTGTTCTCCTGACCCCAACAGATATACTGTAGCCCCAGCTTGTTCTCCTGACCCCAACAGATATACTGTAGCCCCAGCTTCTTCTCCTGACCCCAACAGATATACTGTAGCCCCAGCTTCTTCTCCTGACCCCAACAGATATACTGTAGCCCCAGCTTCTTCTCCTGACCCCAACAGATATACTGTAGCCCCAGCTTGTTCTCCTGACCCCAACAGATATACTGTAGCCCCAGCTTGTTCTCCTGACCCCAACAGATATACTGTAGCCCCAGCTTGTTCTCCTGACCCCAACAGATATACTGTAGCCCCAGCTTGTTCTCCTGACCCCAACAGATATACTGTAGCCCCAGCTTCTTCTCCTGACCAACAGATATACTGTAGCCCCAGCTTCTTCTCCTGACCCCAACAGATATACTGTAGCCCCAGCTTGTTCTCCTGACCCCAACAGATATACTGTAGCCCCAGCTTCTTCTCCTGACCCCAACAGATATACTGTAGCCCCAGCTTCTTCTCCTGACCCCAACAGATATACTGTAGCCCCAGCTTGTTCTCCTGACCCCAACAGATATACTGTAGCCCCAGCTTGTTCTCCTGACCCCAACAGATATACTGTAGCCCCAGCTTCTTCTCCTGACCCCAACAGATATACTGTAGCCCCAGCTTCTTCTCCTGACCCCAACAGATATACTGTAGCCCCAGCTTGTTCTCCTGACCCCAACAGATATACTGTAGCCCCAGCTTGTTCTCTGACCCCAACAGATATACTGTAGCCCCAGCTTGTTCTCCCCCAACAGATATACTGTAGCCCCAGCTTGTTCTCCTGACCCCAACAGATATACTGTAGCCCCAGCTTGTTCTCCTGACCCCAACAGATATACTGTAGCCCCAGCTTGTTCTCCTGACCCCAACAGATATACTGTAGCCCCAGCTTGTTCTCCTGACCCCAACAGATATACTGTAGCCCCAGCTTGTTCTCCTGACCCCAACAGCTTAGCCCCAGCTTCTTCTCCTGACCCCAACAGATATACTGTAGCCCCAGCTTGTTCTCTGACCCCAACAGATATACTGTAGCCCCAGCTTCTTCTCCTGACCCCAACAGATATACTGTAGCCCCAGCTTGTTCTCCTGACCCCAACAGATATACTGTAGCCCCAGCTTGTTCTCCTGACCCCAACAGATATACTGTAGCCCCAGCTTGTTCTCCTGACCCCAACAGATGTACTGTAGCCCCAGCTTGTTCTCCTGACCCCAACAGATATACTGTAGCCCCAGCTTCTTCTCCTGACCCCAACAGATATACTGTAGCCCCAGCTTGTTCTCCTGACCCCAACAGATATACTGTAGCCCCAGCTTGTTCTCCTGACCCCAACAGATATACTGTAGCCCCAGCTTGTTCTCCTGACCAACAGATATACTGTAGCCCCAGCTTCTTCTCCTGACCCCAACAGATATACTGTAGCCCCAGCTTCTTCTCCTGACCCCAACAGATATACTGTAGCCCCAGCTTGTTCTCCTGACCCCAACAGATATACTGTAGCCCCAGCTTCTTCTCCTGACCCCAACAGATATACTGTAGCCCCAGCTTGTTCTCCTGACCAACAGATATACTGTAGCCCCAGCTTCTTCTCCTGACCCTAACAGATATACTGTAGCCCCAGCTTCTTCTCCTGACCAACAGATATACTGTAGCCCCAGCTTGTTCTCCTGACCCCAACAGATATACTGTAGCCCCAGCTTGTTCTCCTGACCCCAACAGATGTACTGTAGCCCCAGCTTGTTCTCCTGACCCCAACAGATATACTGTAGCCCCAGCTTGTTCTCCTGACCCCAACATATATACTGTAGCCCCAGCTTGTTCTCCTGACCCCAACAGATATACTGTAGCCCCAGCTTGTTCTCCTGACCCCAACAGATATACTGTAGCCCCAGCTTATTCTCCTGACCAACAGATATACTGTAGCCCCAGCTTGTTCTCCTGACCCCAACAGATATACTGTAGCCCCAGCTTGTTCTCCTGACCCCAACAGATATACTGTAGCCCCAGCTTGTTCTCCTGACCCCAACAGATATACTGTAGCCCCAGCTTGTTCTCCTGACCCCAATAGATATACTGTAGCCCCAGCTTGTTCTCCTGACCCCAACAGATATACTGTAGCCCCAGCTTCTTCTCCTGACCCCAACAGATATACTGTAGCCCCAGCTTCTTCTCCTGACCCCAACAGATATACTGTAGCCCCAGCTTCTTCTCCTGACCAACAGATATACTGTAGCCCCAGCTTCTTCTCCTGACCAACAGATATACTGTAGCCCCAGCCTGTTCTCCTGACCCCAACAGATATACTGTAGCCCCAGCTTGTTCTCCTGACCAACAGATATACTGTAGCCCCAGCTTGTTCTCCTGACCCCAACATATATACTGTAGCCCCAGCTTCTTCTCCTGACCCCAACAGATATACTGTAGCCCCAGCTTGTTCTCCTGACCCCAACAGATATACTGTAGCCCCAGCTTGTTCTCCTGACCCCAACAGATATACTGTAGCCCCAGCTTGTTCTCCTGACCAACAGATATACTGTAGCCCCAGCTTCTTCTCCTGACCCCAACAGATATACTGTAGCCCCGTCTTCTTCTCCTGACCAACAGATATACTGTAGCCCCAGCTTCTTCTCCTGACCCCAACAGATATACTGTAGCCCCAGCTTCTTCTCCTGACCCCAACATATATACTGTAGCCCCAGCTTGTTCTCCTGACCAACAGATATACTGTAGCCCCAGCTTCTAGCCCCAGCTTCTTCTCCTGACCCTAACAGATATACTGTAGCCCCAGCTTCTTCTCCTGACCAACAGATATACTGTAGCCCCAGCTTCTTCTCCTGACCCCAACAGATATACTGTAGCCCCAGCTTGTTCTCCTGACCCCAACAGATATACTGTAGCCCCAGCTTCTTCTCCTGACCCCAACATATATACTGTAGCCCCAGCTTGTTCTCCTGACCCCAACAGATATACTGTAGCCCCAGCTTGTTCTCCTGACCCCAACAGATATACTGTAGCCCCAGCTTCTTCTCCTGACCCCAACATATATACTGTAGCCCCAGCTTGTTCTCCTGACCAACAGATATACTGTAGCCCCAGCTTCTTCTCCTGACCCTAACAGATATACTGTAGCCCCAGCTTCTTCTCCTGACCAACAGATATACTGTAGCCCCAGCTTCTTCTCCTGACCCCAACAGATATACTGTAGCCCCAGCTTGTTCTCCTGACCCCAACAGATATACTGTAGCCCCAGCTTCTTCTCCTGACCCCAACAGATATACTGTAGCCCCAGCTTGTTCTCCTGACCCCAACAGATATACTGTAGCCCCAGCTTGTTCTCCTGACCCCAACAGATATACTGTAGCCCCAGCTTCTTCTCCTGACCAACAGATATACTGTAGCCCCAGCTTGTTCTCCTGACCCCAACAGATATACTGTAGCCCCAGCTTGTTCTCCTGACCCCAACAGATATACTGTAGCCCCAGCTTGTTCTCCAGAACCCAACAGATATACTTTAGCCCCAGCTTCTTCTCCTGACCAACAGATATACTGTAGCCCCAGCTTCTTCTCCTGACCCCAACAGATATACTGTAGCCCCAGCTAGTTCTCCTGACCCCAACAGATATACTGTAGCCCCAGCTTGTTCTCCTGACCCCAACAGATATACTGTAGCCCCAGCTTGTTCTCCTGACCCCAACATATATACTGTAGCCCCAGCTTCTTCTCCTGACCCCAACAGATATACTGTAGCCCCAGCTTGTTCTCCTGACCCCAACAGATATACTGTAGCCCCAGCTTGTTCTCCTGACCCCAACAGATATACTGTAGCCCCAGCTTCTTCTCCTGACCCCAACAGATATACTGTAGCCCCAGCTTCTTCTCCTGACCCCAACAGATATACTGTAGCCCCAGCTTCTTCTCCTGACCCCAACAGATATACTGTAGCCCCAGCTTCTTCTCCTGACCAACAGATATACTGTAGCCCCAGCTTCTTCTCCTGACCCCAACAGATATACTGTAGCCCCAGCTTGTTCTCCTGACCCCAACAGATATACTGTAGCCCCAGCTTGTTCTCCTGACCCCAACAGATATACTGTAGCCCCAGCTTGTTCTCCTGACCCCAACAGATATACTGTAGCCCCAGCTTGTTCTCCTGACCCCAACAGATATACTTTAGCCCCAGCTTCTTCTCCTGACCAACAGATATACTGTAGCCCCAGCTTCTTCTCCTGACCCCAACATATATACTGTAGCCCCAGCTTGTTCTCCTGACCCCAACAGATATACTGTAGCCCCAGCTTGTTCTCCTGACCCTAACAGATATACTGTAGCCCCAGCTTCTTCTCCTGACCCCAACAGATATACTGTAGCCCCAGCTTGTTCTCCTGACCCCAACAGATATACTGTAGCCCCAGCTTGTTCTCCTGACCCCAACAGATATACTGTAGCCCCAGCTTCTTCTCCTGACCAACAGATATACTGTAGCCCCAGCTTCTTCTCCTGACCCCAACAGATATACTGTAGCCCCAGCTTGTTCTCCTGACCCCAACAGATATACTGTAGCCCCAGCTTGTTCTCCTGACCCTAACAGATATACTGTAGCCCCAGCTTGTTCTCCTGACCCCAACAGATATACTGTAGCCCCAGCTTGTTCTCCTGACCCCAACAGATATACTGTAGCCCCAGCTTGTTCTCCTGACCCCAACAGATATACTGTAGCCCCAGCTTCTTCTCCTGACCCCAACAGATATACTGTAGCCCCAGCTTCTTCTCCTGACCCCAACAGATATACTGTAGCCCCAGCTTGTTCTCCACCCCCAACAGATATACTATAGCCCCAGCCTGTTCTCCTGACCCCAACAGATATACTGTAGCCCCAGCTTGTTCTCCTGACCAACAGATATACTGTAGCCCCAGCTTCTTCTCCTGACCCTAACAGATATACTGTAGCCCCATCTTGTTCTCCTGACCCCAACAGATATACTGTAGCCCCAGCTTCTTCTCCTGACCCCAACAGATATACTGTAGCCCCAGCTTGTTCTCCTGACCAACAGATATACTGTAGCCCCAGCTTCTTCTCCTGACCCCAACAGATATACTGTAGCCCCAGCTTCTTCTCCTGACCAACAGATATACTGTAGCCCCAGCTTCTTCTCCTGACCCCAACAGATACACTGTAGCCCCAGCTTGTTCTCCTGACCCCAACAGATATACTGTAGCCCCAGCTTGTTCTCCTGACCCCAACAGATATACTGTAGCCCCAGCTTGTTCTCCTGACCCCAACAGATATACTGTAGCCCCAGCTTGTTCTCCTGACCAACAGATATACTGTAGCCCCAGCTTCTTCTCCTGACCCCAACAGATATACTGTAGCCCCAGCTTGTTCTCCTGACCAACAGATATACTGTAGCCCCAGCTTGTTCTCCTGACCAACAGATATACTGTAGCCCCAGCTTGTTCTCCTGACCCCAACAGATATACTGTAGCCCCAGCTTGTTCTCCTGACCCCAACAGATATACTGTAGCCCCAGCTTGTTCTCCACCCCCAACAGATATACTATAGCCCCAGCCTGTTCTCCTGACCCCAACAGATATACTGTAGCCCCAGCTTCTTCTCCTGACCAACAGATATACTGTAGCCCCAGCTTGTTCTCCTGACCAACAAATATACTGTAGCCCCAGCTTGTTCTCCTGACCCCAACAGATATACTGTAGCCCCAGCTTCTTCTCCTGACCCCAACAGATATACTGTAGCCCCAGCTTGTTCTCCACCCCCAACAGATATACTATAGCCCCAGCCTGTTCTCCTGACCCCAACAGATATACTGTAGCCCCAGCTTGTTCTCCTGACCAACAGATATACTGTAGCCCCAGCTTCTTCTCCTGACCCTAACAGATATACTGTAGCCCCAGCTTGTTCTCCTGACCCCAACAGATATACTGTAGCCCCAGCTTCTTCTCCTGACCCCAACAGATATACTGTAGCCCCAGCTTCTTCTCCTGACCCCAACAGATATACTGTAGCCCCAGCTTGTTCTCCTGACCAACAGATATCCTGTAGCCCCAGCTTGTTCTCCTGACCAACAGATATACTGTAGCCCCAGCTTCTTCTCCTGACCCCAACAGATATACTGTAGCCCCAGCTTGTTCTCCACCCCCAACAGATATACTATAGCCCCAGCCTGTTCTCCTGACCCCAACAGATATACTGTAGCCCCAGCTTCTTCTCCTGACCAACAGATATACTGTAGCCCCAGCTTGTTCTCCTGACCAACAGATATACTGTAGCCCCAGCTTGTTCTCCTGACCCCAACATATATACTGTAGCCCCAGCTTCTTCTCCTGACCCCAACAGATATACTGTAGCCCCAGCTTGTTCTCCACCCCCAACAGATATACTATAGCCCCAGCCTGTTCTCCTGACCCCAACAGATATACTGTAGCCCCAGCTTGTTCTCCTGACCAACAGATATACTGTAGCCCCAGCTTCTTCTCCTGACCCCAAGAGATATACTGTAGCCCCAGTTTCTTCTCCTGACCCCAACAGATATACTGTAGCCCCAGCTTGTTCTCCTGACCAACAGATATACTGTAGCCCCAGCTTGTTCTCCTGACCAACAGATATACTGTAGCCCCAGCTTCTTCTCCTGACCCCAACAGATATACTGTAGCCCCAGCTTGTTCTCCACCCCCAACAGATATACTATAGCCCCAGCCTGTTCTCCTGACCCCAACAGATATACTGTAGCCCCAGCTTCTTCTCCTGACCAACAGATATACTGTAGCCCCAGCTTGTTCTCCTGACCAACAGATATACTGTAGCCCCAGCTTGTTCTCCTGACCCCAACATATATACTGTAGCCCCAGCTTCTTCTCCTGACCCCAACAGATATACTGTAGCCCCAGCTTGTTCTCCACCCCCAACAGATATACTATAGCCCCAGCCTGTTCTCCTGACCCCAACAGATATACTGTAGCCCCAGCTTGTTCTCCTGACCAACAGATATACTGTAGCCCCAGCTTCTTCTCCTGACCCCAACAGATATACTGTAGCCCCAGCTTCTTCTCCTGACCCCAACAGATATACTGTAGCCCCAGCTTGTTCTCCTGACCAACAGATATACTGTAGCCCCAGCTTGTTCTCCTGACCAACAGATATACTGTAGCCCCAGCTTGTTCTCCTGACCAACAGATATACTGTAGCCCCAGCTTCTTCTCCTGACCCCAACAGATATAGATTTAGCCTGTTCCCCACCACTCATAGATATAGATCCAGCCTGTTCCCCACCACTCATAGATATAGATCTAGCCTGTTCCCCACCACTCATAGATATAGATTTAGCCTGTTCCATACCACTCATAGATATAGATCTAGCCTGTTCCTCACCACTCATTGATATAGATCTAGCCTGTTCCATACCACTCATAGATATAGATCTAGCCTGTTCCCCACCACTCATAGATATAGATCTAGCCTGTTCCCCACAACTCATAGATATAGATCTAGCCTGTTCCCCACCACTCATAGATATAGATCTAGCCTGTTCCCCACCACTCATAGATATAGATCTAGCCTGTTCCCCACCACTCATAGATATAGATCTAGCCTGTTCCCCACCACTCATAGATATAGATTTAGCCTGTTCCCCACCACTCATAGATATAGATCTAGCCTGTTCCATACCACTCATAGATATAGATCTAGCCTGTTCCCCACCACTCATAGATATAGATCTAGCCTGTTCCATACCACTCATAGATATAGATCTAGCCTGTTCCCCACCACTCATAGATATAGATCTAGCCTGTTCCCCACCACTCATAGATATAGATCTAGCCTGTTCCCCACCACTCATAGATATAGATCTAGCCTGTTCCCCACCACTCATAGATATAGATCTAGCCTGTTCCCCACCACTCATAGATATAGATCTAGCCTGTTCCCCACCACTCATAGATATAGATCCAGCATGTTCCCCACCACTCATAGATATAGATCTAGCCTGTTCCATACCACTCATAGATATAGATCCAGCCTGTTCCCCACCACTCATAGATATAGATCTAGCCTGTTCCCCACCACTCAAAGATATAGATCCAGCCTGTTCCATACCACTCATAGATATAGATCTAGCCTGTTCCCCACCACTCATAGATATAGATCTAGCCTGTTCCATACCACTCATAGATATAGATCTAGCCTGTTCCCCACCACTCATAGATATAGATCTAGCCTGTTCCCCACCACTCATAGATATAGATCTAGCCTGTTCCATACCACTCATAGATATAGATCTAGCCTGTTCCCCACCACTCATAGATATAGATCTAGCCTGTTCCCCACCACTCATAGATATAGATCTAGCCTGTTCCTCACCACTCATAGATATAGATCTAGCCTGTTCACCACCACTCATAGATATAGATCTAGCCTGTTCCCCACCACTCATAGATATAGATCTAGCCTGTTCCCCACCACTCATAGATATAGATCTAGCCTGTTCCCCACCACTCATAGATATAGATCTAGCCTGTTCCTCACCACTCATAGATATAGATCTAGCCTATTCCCCACCACTCATAGATATAGATCTAGCCTGTTCCCCACCACTCATAGATATAGATCTAGCCTGTTCCCTACCACTGGCGTAGCAGTCGGACGTGTGTTTGTCTTGTCCCGTCCTGTCTGGTGTAAATATAGTTTTCCTCGTTTAATTTTTTATATGTATATATTTCGTACATATTTTAATCTCACTTTCCAACTACAGGCTGAATATACTCTCCTGCAACCCGCATCACCCAATGTGGTACGGATCTGCTTTTTCTATACTTTAGAACCGGAACCCTCATCAGAAGCTAGCCAGCTAACTAGCTACTAGCTAGTAGCTAGCCACTGCTAGCGGTCTTCAAAGCTAACTAGGACACCAGCGCGACATCAACCCAGAGCATATCAGACTGCTTTTTCTCTACCACATCTCCGAATTCCTACCGCAAGCACTGAACCTTTACACCGGATCATCGCAACTAGCTAGCTGCATTCCGAGTGGCACCAGTTAGCCTTGAGCTAGCCTCGAGCTAAGCCCATCTCCCGACTAGCCGAAGAGGTCCAACAATACCCTCTACTGCCGACACAGAGCCCCGCCGATCCATCACGACTGGTCCGCCGACGTAATCGTCCGAGGTGGTTTCAACAGGCTTTTCCGTTGCGACATCGCCAAAGAACCATCTGCTGGCCAAGGCCCGTGAGCTTTCTGAATCGCTGTGTCTCCAGCTCACCTAGCGTACTAGAGCACCTGTAGCATACTCCTGGGCTACAATTACCCGGGCCCACGACCGGTCTGTCGATGTCACCGCATGAAGAGGAATAAACAGACTCACCCCATCGCGACGTCCCCCAAAGGTTAACTCTCTAGCCCTCGCTATCTCCCTGCTTGCTAATTCGGCCTGCTAACGGCTAGCTTGTCAAGCTCCGGTCCGCTAACTGCTACCTTGTCTAGCCCGGGCCTACGAACTGTTAGCTTGTTAGCACAGGCCTGCTAACCGTCTGAACCACCGCGTCCCAATCACTCTCTGAACTCATTTACTTTCTATCTCTTTTTGATTTTTAATTTGTTTATACCTTCCGGAAACCTGCCTCACCCAATGTGATACGGAATCTCTATTACTTTTAATTTTATTTTTATTTTTATGACACACTCAAGAACCTCCAGACGCTAACCAGCTAACTAGCTACAAGCTATTTAGTCATTGTTAGTTTAAAAAAAACCTGGATAACACTCGCCAGTCCAGCTTCCCTGCCCATCCACCGCTGCCCCCTGGACACTGATCTCTTGGCTACATAGCTGACGCACGCTGGACTGTCCATTAATCACGGTACTCCATTCTGCTTGTTTGTTTTACCTGTCGGCCCCGTTGCCTAGTCAACGCCATTTTACCTGCTGTTTGTTGTGCTAGCTAATTAGCCTCGCCTACTGTTTTTAGCTAGCTTTCCAAATTCAACACCTGTGATTACTGTATGCTTCGCTGTATGTCTCTCTCAAATGTCAATATGCCTTGTATACTGTTGTTCAGGTTAGTTATCATTGTTTTAGTTCACAATGGAGCCCCTAGATCCACTCTGCATACCCCTGTTACCTCCTTTGTCCCACCTCCCACACATGCGGTGACCTCACCCATTACAACCAGCATGTCCAGAGATACAACCTCTCTCATCATCACCCAGTGCCTGGGCTTACCTCCGCTGTACCCGCACCCCACCATACCCCTGTCTGCGCATTACGCCCTGAATATATTCTACCATGCCCAGAAACCTGCTCCTCTTATCCTCTGCCCCCAACGCTCTAGTCGACCAGTTTTGATAGCCTTTAGCCGCACCCTCATACTACTCCTTCTCTGTTCCGCGGGTGATGTGGAGGTAAACCCAGGCCCTGCATGTCCCCAGGTACCCTCATTTGTTGACTTCTGTGATCGAAAAAGCCTTGGTTTTATGCATGTCAAAATCAGAAGCCTCCTCCCTAAGTTTGTTTTACTCACTGCTTTAGCACACTCTGCTAACCCTGATGTCCTTGCCGTGTCTGAATCCTGGCTCAGGAAGGCCACCAAAAATTCAGAGATTTCTATACCCAACTATAACATCTTCCGTCAAGATAGAACTGCCAAAGGGGGCGGAGTTGCAGTCTACTGCAGAGATAGCCTGCAAAGTAATGTCATACTTTCCAGGCCCATACCCAAACAGTTCGAACTACTAATTTTGAAAATTACTCTCTCCAGAAATAAGTCTCTCACTGTTGCCGCCTGCTACCGACCACCCTCAGCTCCCAGCTGTGCCCTGGACACCATTTGTGAATTGATCGCCCCCCATCTAGCTTCAGAGTTTGTTCTGTTAGGTGACCTAAACTGGGATATGCTTAACACCCCGGCAGTCCTACAATGTAAGCTAGATGCCCTCAATCTCACTCAAATCATCAAGGAACCCACCAGGTACAACCCTAACTCTGTAAACAAGGGCACCCTCATAGACGTCATCCTGACCAACTGGCCCTCCAAATACACCTCCGCTGTCTTCAACCAGGATCTCAGCGATCACTGCCTCATTGCCTGTATCCGACCCGCAGTCAAACGACCACCCCTCATCACTGTCAAACGCTCCCTAAAACACTTCTGTGAGCAGGCCTTTCTAATCGACCTGGCCCGGGTATCCTGGAAGGACATTGACCTCATCCCGTCAGTTGAGGATGCCTGGTCATTCTTTAAAAGTAACTTCCTCACCATTTTAGATAAGCATGCTCCGTTCAAAAGATGCAGAACCAAGAACAGATACAGCCCTTGGTTCACTCCAGACCTGACTGCCCTCGACCAGCACAAAAACATCCTGTGGCGGACTGCAATGGCATCGAATAGCCCCCGCGATATGCAACTGTTCAGGGAAGTCAGGAACCAATACACGCAGTCAGTCAGGAAAGCTAAGGCCAGCTTCTTCAGGCAGAAGTTTGCATCCTGTAGCTCCAACTCCAAAAAGTTCTGGGACACTGTGAAGTCCATGGAGAACAAGAGCACCTCCTCCCAGCTGCCCACTGCACTGAGGCTAGGTAACACGGTCTCCACCGATAAATCCATGATTATCGAAAACTTCAATAAGCACTTCTCAACGGATGGCCATGCCTTCCGCCTGGCTACTCCAACCTCGGCCAACAGCTCCGCCCCCCCCGCAGCTCCTCGCCCAAGCCTCTCCAGGTTCTCCTTTACCCAAATCCAGATAGCAGATGTTCTGAAAGAGCTGCAAAACCTGGACCCGTACAAATCAGCTGGGCTTGACAATCTGGACCCTCTATTTCTGAAACTATCTGCCGCCATTGTCGCAACCCCTATTACCAGCCTGTTCAACCTGTCTTTCATATCGTCTGAGATCCCCAAGGATTGGAAAGCTGCCACAGTCATCCCACTCTTCAAAGGGGGAGACACCCTGGACCCAAACTGCTATAGACCTATATCCATCCTGCCCTGCCTATCTAAGGTCTTCGAAAGCCAAGTCAACAAACAGGTCACTGACCATCTCGAATCCCACCGTACCTTCTCCGCTGTGCAATCTGGTTTCCGAGCCGGTCACGGGTGCACCTCAGCCACACTCAAGGTACTAAACGATATCATAACCGCCATCAATAAAAGACAGTACTGTGCAGCCGTCTTCATCGACCTCGCCAAGGCTTTCGACTCTGTCAATCACCATATTCTTATCGGCAGACTCAATAGCCTCGGTTTTTCGGATGACTGCCTTGCCTGGTTCACCAATTACTTTGCAGACAGAGTTCAGTGTGTCAAATCGGAGGGCATGCTGTCCGGTCCTCTGGCAGTCTCTATGGGGGTGCCACAGGGTTCAATTCTCGGGCCGACTCTTTTCTCTGTATATATCAATGATGTTGCTCTTGCTGCGGGCGATTCCCTGATCCACCTCTACGCAGACGACACCATTCTATATACTTTCGGCCCGTCATTGGACACTGTGCTATCTAACCTCCAAACGAGCTTCAATGCCATAAAGCACTCCTTCCGTGGCCTCCAACTGCTCTTAAACGCGAGTAAAACCAAATGCATGCTTTTCAACCGATCGCTGCCTGCACCCGCATGCCCGACTAGCATCACCACCCTGGATGGTTCCGACCTTGAATATGTGGACATCTATAAGTACCTAGGTGTCTGGCTAGACTGCAAACTCTCCTTCCAGACTCACATCAAACATCTCCAATCGAAAATCAAATCAAGAGTCGGCTTTCTATTCCGCAACAAAGCCTCCTTCACTCACGCCGCCAAGCTTACCCTAGTAAAACTGACTATCCTACCGATCCTCGACTTCGGCGATGTCATCTACAAAATGGCTTCCAACACTCTACTCAGCAAACTGGATGCAGTCTATCACAGTGCCATCCGTTTTGTCACCAAAGCACCTTATACCACCCACCACTGCGACTTGTATGCTCTAGTCGGCTGGCCCTCGCTACATATTCGTCGCCAGACCCACTGGCTCCAGGTCATCTACAAGTCCATGCTAGGTAAAGCTCCGCCTTATCTCAGTTCACTGGTCACGATGGCAACACCCATCCGTAGCACGCGCTCCAGCAGGTGTATCTCACTGATCATCCCTAAAGCCAACACCTCATTTGGCCGCCTTTCGTTCCAGTACTCTGCTGCCTGTGACTGGAACGAACTGCAAAAATCGCTGAAGTTGGAGACTTTTATCTCCCTCACCAACTTCAAACATCAGCTATCCGAGCAGCTAACCGATCGCTGCAGCTGTACATAGTCTATTGGTAAATAGCCCACCCATTTTCACCTACCTCATTCCCATACTGTTTTATACTGTTTTTTAATTTATTTACTTTTCTGCTCTTTTGCACACCAATATCTCTACCTGTACATGACCATCTGATCATTTATCACTCCAGTGTTAATCTGCAAAATTGTATTATTCGCCTACCTCCTCATGCCTTTTGCACACATTGTATATAGACTGCCCATTTTTTTCTACTGTGTTATTGACTTGTTAATTGTTTACTCCATGTGTAACTCTGTGTTGTCTGTTCACACTGCTATGCTTTATCTTGGCCACGTCGCAGTTGCAAATGAGAACTTGTTCTCAACTAGCCTACCTGGTTAAATAAAGGTGAAATAAAATAAAATAAAATTAAAATATAGATCTAGTCTCTTCCCCACCACTCATAGATATAGATCTAGCGTGTTCCATACCACTCATAGATATAGATCTAGCCTGTTCCATACCACTCATAGATATAGATCTAGCCTGTTCCATACCACTCATAGATATAGATCTAGCCTGTTCCTCACCACTCATAGATATAGATCTAGCCTGTTCCATACCACTCATAGATATAGATCTAGCCTGTTCCATACCACTCATAGATATAGATCTAGCCTGTTCCATACCACTCATAGATATAGACCTAGCCTGTTCCCCACCACTCATAGATATATGAAATCCAGTCAATTTAAATATCTCAACATCAACTGTTCAGAGGATACTGTGTGAATCAGGCCTTCATGGTTGATTTGCTGCAAGAAAACCACTACTAAAGGACATCCATAAGAAGAAGAGACATGCTTGGGCCAAGAAACATGAACAGTGGACATCAGAACGGTAGAAATCTGTCCTTTAGTCTGATGAGTCCAAATTTGAGATTTTTGGTTCCGACCGCCGTGTCTTTGTGAGATGCAGAGTATATGAACGGATGCTTCCCACCGTGAAGCATGGAGGAGGAGGTGTGATGGCGCACTTAACCAGCATGGCTAACACAGCATTCTGCAGCGATACGCCATCTAAATCAAAATGTATTTGTCACATACACATGGTTATCAGATGGCGAGTGCAGTAATATCAGACAGTGCAGTAATATCTAACAAGTAATCTAACAATTCCCCAACAACTACCTAATACACACACATCTAAAGGGGTGAATGAGAATATGTACATGTATTATGTGGATGAGCGATGGCCGAGCTGCATAGGCAAGGTGCAGTAGATGGTATAGAATACAGTATATACATGTGATATCAGTAATGTAGGGTATGAAAACATAATAAATAAAATACAGTATATACATGTGATATGAGTAATGTAGGGTATGAAAACATAATAAATAAAATACAGTATATATATATGTGATATGAGTAATGTAAGATATGTAAACATTATTAAAGTGGCATTAGTTAGAGTGTAATTATATAAAGTGACAAGTGATCCATTTATTAAAGTGGCCAGTGATTGGGTCTCAAAGTAGGCAGCAGCCTCTCTGAGTTAGTGATGGCTGTTTAACAATCGGATGGCCTTTCAGTCTCTCGGTCCCAACTTTGGTGCACCTGTACTGACCTCGTCTTCTGGATGATAGCGGGGTGAACAGGCAGTGGTTCGGGTGGTTGATGTCCTTGATGATCTTTATGGATCTTCCTTTGACATCGGGTGGTGTAGGTCTCCTGGAGGGCAGGTAGTTTGCCCCTGGTGATGCGTTGTGCAGTACAACAGGATGCTCTCGGTTGTGCATCTGTAAAAGTTTGTCAGGGTTTTGGGTGACTCACATCAGCCACAGAGAAGGAGGGGGGGCAGCCCTTGTTCGCGGGCCACGGCGGTGGCACTGTATTATCCTCAAAGCTGGCAAAGAGGGTGTTTAGTTTGTCTGGAAGCGTGACTTAGGTGTCCCTGACATGGCTGGTTTTATTTTTGAAGTCCTAATTTCCTGTAGACCCTGCCACATATGTCTCGTGTCTGAGCCTATGAATTGCGACTCCCATCTGGTTTGTGCTTAGTGGGACAATGACCCAACACACCTCCAGGCTGTGTAAGGGCTATTTGACCAAGAAGGAGATTGATTTAGTGCTGCATCAGACGACCTGGCCTCCAAAATCACCCAACCTCAATGGATGAGTGGATGAGTGAAGGAAAAGCAGACATCAAGTGCTCAGCATATGTGGGAACTCCTTCACGACTGTTGGAAAAGCATTCCAGGTGAAGCTGGTTGAGAGAATGCCAAGAGTGTGTTTAAAACTTTTTGGGTTACTATAATTTCATAGTTTTGATGTATTCAGTATTAGTCTGCAATGTACAAAATAAAATACAAAATAAAAAAACCTTGAATGAGTAGATGTTTCCGAACTTTTGACAGGTATATGTGTATATATATCAGCTTGTCAGATCTTCTCCTATTAGCGCCGGGCTCACCGAGCTAAACAAAACAATTGTCTCTCCCGTTGGTTAATTGGGCCCCTGTAACGCAGCACAGCAAAGTGCTTGATTAGGCATAACATTATGATTCATTAATTTACTGCTCTGTTGATCATCAAACTGAGAGGTTTACGGAGCTCACAGCGGTCAGCGCTTTCCGCTCAATGAACAGCAGCAGGAAGACTACAGGCAGAGCCAGACAGTCCAATAGGATATACCAGAGTATGCTACAGACCAACACTATTCAATGAACAGCAGCAGGAAGACTGCAGGCAGAGACAGTATGATCTGTTACTGTTCATTGAATAGTGTTGGGCTGTAGTATGATCTGTTACTGTTCATTGAATAGTGTTGGGCTGTAGTATGATCTGTTACTGTTCATTGAATAGTGTTGGGCTGTAGTATGATCTGTTACTGTTCATTGAATAGTGTTGGGCTGTAGTATGATCTGTTACTGTTCATTGAATAGTGTCGGGCTGAATAGTGTACACTATTCAATGAACAGTAACAGTAACAGATCATACTACAGCCCAACACTATTCAATGAACAGTAACAGATCATACTACAGCCCAGCACTATTCAATGAACAGTAACAGATCATACTACAGCCCAGCGACTTACAAATTGGTACATTCACCTTATGACATCCAGTGGAACAGTAGTGCATCTAAATCTTTTAAGGGGGGGGTGACGGTGGTCTGAAACAGTCTGTGACCGTTAGTTTCCAGTCTGTCATGTTGATTCTGCAGGTAGCCTAGTAGTTAGAGCGTTGGTCTGAAACAGTCTGTCCTCATTCCTGACCGTTAGTTTCCAGTCTGTCATGTTGATTCAGGGTGGCAGGTAGCCTAGTAGTTAGAGCGTTGGTCTGAAACAGTCTGTCCTCATTCCTGACAGTTAGTTTCCAGTCTGTCATGTTGATTCAGGGTGGCAGGTAGCCTAGTAGTTAGAGCGTTGGTCTGAAACAGGCTGTCCTCATTCCTGACCGTTAGTTTCCAGTCTGTCATGTTGATTCAGGGTGGCAGGTAGCCTAGTAGTTAGAGCGTTGGTCTGAAACAGGCTGTCCTCATTCCTGACCGTTAGTTTCCAGTCTGTCATGTTGATTCAGGGTGGCAGGTAGCCTAGTAGTTAGAGCGTTGGTCTGAAACAGTCTGTCCTCATTCCTGACCGTTAGTTTCCAGTCTGTCATGTTGATTCAGGGTGGCAGGTAGCCTAGTAGTTAGAGCGTTGGTCTGAAACAGGCTGTCCTCATTCCTGACCGTTAGTTTCCAGTCTGTCATGTTGATTCAGGGTGGCAGGTAGCCTAGTAGTTAGAGCGTTGGTCTGAAACAGGCTGTCCTCATTCCTGACCGTTAGTTTCCAGTCTGTCATGTTGATTCAGGGTGGCAGGTAGCCTAGTAGTTAGATCGTTGGTCTGAAACAGGCTGTCCTCATTCCTGACCGTTAGTTTCCAGTCTGTCATGTTGATTCAGGGTGGCAGGTAGCCTAGTAGTTAGAGCGTTGGTCTGAAACAGGCTGTCCTCATTCCTGACCGTTAGTTTCCAGTCTGTCGTGTTGATTCAGGGTGGCAGGTAGCCTAGTAGTTAGAGCGTTGGTCTGAAACAGGCTGTCCTCATTCCTGACCGTTAGTTTCCAGTCTGTCGTGTTGATTCAGGGTGGCAGGTAGCCTAGTAGTTAGAGCGTTGGTCTGAAACAGGCTGTCCTCATTCCTGACAGTTAGTTTCCAGTCTGTCGTGTTGATTCAGGGTGGCAGGTAGCCTAGTAGTTAGAGCGTTGGTCTGAAACAGTCTGTCCTCATTCCTGACCGTTAGTTTCCAGTCTGTCATGTTGATTCAGGGTGGCAGGTAGCCTAGTAGTTAGAGCGTTGGTCTGAAACAGGCTGTCCTCATTCCTGACCGTTAGTTTCCAGTCTGTCATGTTGATTCAGGGTGGCAGGTAGCCTAGTAGTTAGAGCGTTGGTCTGAAACAGGCTGTCCTCATTCCTGACCGTTAGTTTCCAGTCTGTCATGTTGATTCAGGGTGGCAGGTAGCCTAGTAGTTAGAGCGTTGGGCCAGCAACCGAAAGGTTGCTGGATCGAATCCCAGAGCTGACAAGGTAATAATCTGTCGTTCTGCCCCTGAACAAGGCAGTTAACCCACTAGGCCGTCATTGTAAATAAGAATTTGTTCTTACCTGACTTGCCTAGGTAAATAAAATTCATTGTCTGATGTACCTGCAGGTAGATTGGATCAATGTTTTTACCATCTTATAATTCAGGATTTGTTTTTGGCTTACCAATAAAGCAAGAATGCTATTGTAGTGTTCTTAGTTAACATAGATTATTGAAGCTGCTCTGTGTTCTCAGACTTTCTCTATATCTCTATTGTGTTCTCAACTGAAGGAGGAATACAGGCAATACAATCTCTACAGTAGATTAAATTCTTCAGCTCTGTCTGTTATGTGGGGGTCCGTCAGAGCTAGGAGAGGCTTTTCAGAGAAAGAGAGTTATTGAGAGGAGGGAGTATTCTGCATGATGTGAGACGATAGGGCTGCAGGCTACAGCAGGTACCTGGAGAGCCCTCTAAACAAACACATTACAATTTAAAGCTCTCCATTTATGCACCAGAAAATAACAAGCGCCTGTCCTCAGGGTCGACTGAATATTGATTTTCCTCCAAGAGACATCAGGTGAGATCCAGAGTAACAGTACCTGTCTTCAGGAGACATCAGGTGAGATCCAGAGTAACAGTACCTGTCTTTAGGAGACATCAGGTGAGATCCAGAGTAACAGTACCTGTCTTCAGACATCAGGTGAGATCCAGAGTAACAGTACCTGTCTTCAGGAGACATCAGGTGAGATCCAGAGTAACAGTACCTGTCTTCAGGAGACATCAGGTGAGATCCAGAGTAACAGTACCTGTCTTCAGGAGACATCAGGTGAGATCCAGAGTAACAGTACCTGTCTTCAGGAGACATCAGGTGAGATCCAGAGTAACAGTACCTGTCTTCAGGAGACATCAGGTGAGATCCAGAGTAACAGTACCTGTCTTTAGGAGACATCAGGTGAGATCCAGAGTAACAGTACCTGTCTTCAGGAGACATCAGGTGAGATCCAGAGTAACAGTACCTGTCTCCAGGAGACATCAGGTGAGATCCAGAGTAACAGTACCTGTCTTCAGGAGACATCAGGTGACATCCAGAGTAACAGTACCTGTCTTTAGGAGACATCAGGTAAGATCCAGAGTAACAGTACCTGTCTTCAGGAGACATCAGGTGACATCCAGAGTAACAGTACCTGTCTTCAGGTGACACCAGGTGAGATCCAGAGTAACAGTACCTGTCTTCAGGAGACATCAGGTGAGATCCAGAGTAACAGTACCTGTCTTTAGGAGACATCAGGTGAGATCCAGAGTAACAGTACCTGTCTTCAGGAGACATCAGGTAAGATCCAGAGTAACAGTACCTGTCTTCAGGGTGACAGAACAGAGTGAGCTAGTGGGAAACTTCACTGTGATCTCTTTAAATCCTGTACTTTGGTGCTACTGCTAAAACGCAGATCAAGATGACTGATCTTATTAGGACCAGTTAATGGAGATGGAGTTTATAGTTCTGTATCAGTTTGTACAATAATTTTGCCCTGATATTACATGGAACTACAAGTGTCTGTTCAGCTCTCTGATATGTTGCTGGTAAAAGCTGTATAATACAGGAGTCTATCCAAACATATAGATATTACTAACCTATCGCCCAGAGTCTTCATGTCTTCTAAAACAGCTGATTGCCACAATGTGAACAGTATCAGTCTAAGTGCTCAGTTCACAATGATAAAGGGGTGGAGGTCGATGTTCAGGCGCTCATAAAGAAGAAAAACAATATAGGTTCAGCCGCCGGTCCTACGGCTTCCTCCAGCCTCTCCGTGGTTTTAGAGGGTTACAATTGCTTTAGGACTTTCTGAATCCACTTTTGAATTCAAAGCTTCAGATGAATAATTGGATTCCCAGCAAACATGCTGAGTGGTGTTGCTCTCACTGTCCTGCCTTGTCCTCAGGGCTACGCACAGAGGAACAACAAACTGAGTCTTCCTGTCCTGCCTTGTCCTCAGGGCTACGCACAGAGGAACAACAAACTGAGTCTCCCTGTCCTGCCTTGTCCTCAGGGCTACGCACAGAGGAACAACAAACTGAGTCTCCCTGTCCTGCCTTGTTCTCAGGGCTACGCACAGAGGAACAACAAACTGAGTCTTCCTGTCCTGCCTTGTCCTCAGGGCTACGCACAGAGGAACAACAAACTGAGCCTCCTGTCCTGCCTTGTCCTCAGGGCTACGCACAGAGGAACAACAAACTGAGTCTCCCTGTCCTGCCTTGTCCTCAGGGCTACGCACAGAGGAACAACAAACTGAGTCTCCCTGTCCTGCCTTGTCCTCAGGGCTACGCACAGAGGAACAACAAACTGAGTCTCCCTGTCCTGCCTTGTCCTCAGGGCTACGCACAGAGGAACAACAAACTGAGTCTCCCTGTCCTGCCTTGTTCTCAGGGCTACGCACAGAGGAACAACAAACTGAGTCTTCCTGTCCTGCCTTGTCCTCAGGGCTACGCACAGAGGAACAACAAACTGAGCCTCCCTGTCCTGCCTTGTCCTCAGGGCTACGCACAGAGGAACAACAAACTGAGTCTCCCTGTCCTGCCTTGTCCTCAGGGCTACGCACAGAGGAACAACAAACTGAGTCTCCCTGTCCTGCCTTGTCCTCAGGGCTACGCACAGAGGAACAACAAACTGAGTCTCCCTGTCCTGCCTTGTCCTCAGGGCTACGCACAGAGGAACAACAAACTGAGTCTCCCTGTCCTGCCTTGTCCTCAGGGCTACGCACAGAGGAACAACAAACTGAGTCTCCCTGTCCTGCCTTGTCCTCAGGGCTACGCACAGAGGAACAACAAACTGAGTCTCCCTGTCCTGCCTTGTCCTCAGGGCTACGCACAGAGGAACAACAAACTGAGTCTCCCTGTCCTGCCTTGTCCTCAGGGCTACGCACAGAGGAACAACAAACTGAGTCTCCCTGTCCTGCCTTGTCCTCAGGGCTACGCACAGAGGAACAACAAACTGAGTCTCCCTGTCCTGCCTTGTCCTCAGGGCTACGCACAGAGGAACAACAAACTGAGTCTCCCTGTCCTGCCTTGTCCTCAGGGTTACGCACAGAGGAACAACAAACTGAGTCTCCCTGTCCTGCCTTGTCCTCAGGGCTACGCACAGAGGAACAACAAACTGAGTCTCCCTGTCCTGCCTTGTCCTCAGGGCTACGCACAGAGGAACAACAAACTGAGTCTTCCTGTCCTGCCTTGTCCTCAGGGCTACGCACAGGAGAACAACAAACTGAGCCCAAGATACAAAATGGCACTCTATTCCCTATAGAGTGCATTACTCTTGACCTGGGCCCTTGTGCACTATATAGAGAATAGGGTGTGGTGCCATTTGGGATGCACACTGAGCTCTATAGCAGGCCTTCCCTACTGTAGCACATGGGAGGGGGGGGCATTATAGCAGGCCTTCCCTACTGTAGCACATGGGAGGGGGGCATTATAGCAGGCCTTCCCTACTGTAGCACATGGGAGGAGGGGGGGGCATTATAGCAGGCCTTCCCTACTGTAGCACATGGGAGGGGGGCATTATAGCAGGCCTTCCCTACTGTAGCACATGGGAGGGGGGCATTATAGCAGGGCTTCCCTACTGTAGCACATGGGAGGGGGGGCATTATAGCAGGGCTTCCCTACTGTAGCACATGGGAGGGGGGCATTATAGCAGGGCTTCCCTACTGTAGCACATGGGAGGGGGGCATTATAGCAGGGCTTCCTACTGTAGCACATGGGAGGGGGGCATTATAGCAGGCCTCCCTACTGTAGCACATGGGAGGGGGGCATTATAGCAGGGCTTCCTACTGTAGCACATGGGAGGGGGGGCATTAAGGTGGTCATCCATTTAGTTTATATAACTCTAAACCTCTCTGCTGGTCTCAGGGGGGGGGTAACAGAGCATTAAGGTGGTCGTCCATTTAGTTTATATAACTCTAAACCTCTCTGCTGGTCTCAGAGGGGGGGTAACAGAGCATTAAGGTGGTCGTCCATTTAGTTTATATAACTCTAAACCTCTCTGCTGGTCTCAGGGGGGGGTAACAGAGCATTAAGGTGGTCGTCCATTTAGTTTAAATAACTCTAAACCTCTCTGCTGGTCTCAGGGTGGGGGGGGTAACAGAGCATTAAGGTGGTCGTCCATTTAGTTTATATAACTCTAAACCTCTCTGCTGGTCTCAGGGGGGGTAACAGAGCATTAAGGTGGTCGTCCATTTAGTTTAAATAACTCTAAACCTCTCTGCTGGTCTCAGGGGGGGGGGTAACAGAGCATTAAGGTGGTCGTCCATTTAGTTTAAATAACTCTAAACCTCTCTGCTGGTCTCAGGGGGTAACAGAGCATTAAGGTGGTCGTCCATTTAGTTTATATAACTCTAAACCTCTCTGCTGGTCTCAGGGGGGGGGTAACAGAGCATTAAGGTGGTCGTCCATTTAGTTTATATAACTCTAAACCTCTCTGCTGGTCTCAGGGGGGTAACAGAACATTAAGGTGGTCGTCCATTTAGTTTAAATAACTCTAAACCTCTCTGCTGGTCTCAGGGGGGGTAACAGATAACCATTAAGGTGGTCGTCCATTTGTCCAGTTTATATAACTCTAAACCTCTCTGCTGGTCTCAGGGTGGGGGGGGGTAACAGAGCATTAAGGTGGTCGTCCATTTAGTTTAAATAACTCTAAACCTCTCTGCTGGTCTCAGGGGGGGGGGGGTAACAGAGCATTAAGGTGGTCGTCCATTTAGTTTAAATAACTCTAAACCTCTCCTCTGGATTCAGGTCAACATCATCACCTTTAGACTGTTTTGATGAAGGGGAAACTAATATCCATTTATCTACACTAGACTACCACCTAAACTAATATACTGTACCTTTATCTACAGCAAACTTCCTTGAGTTAAAAACTATAACTAAGCCCTCTCCTCTGGATTCAGCCCAATCTTGCTGTCAGACACACAGACTCCTGTCCCAGATGAAGGGGTAGCCTACCCAAAAGGGAAACTAATATCCATTTATCTACACTAGACTACCACCTAAACTAATATACTGTACCTTTATCTACAGCAAACTTCCTTGAGTTACAACACTATAACTACTGCCCAATCTCCTGTCCCAGACACACAGCCCAATCCACTAGAGATAATCCACATCCATTCCTCCTGCCATGTTTCTACACTAGACTACACTATAACTACTGCCCAATCTCCTGTCCCAGACACACAGCCCAATCCACTAGAGATAATCCACATCCGTTCCTCCTGCCATGTTTCTACACTAGACTACACTATAACTACTGCCCAATCTCCTGTCCCAGACACACAGCCCAATCCACTAGAGATAATCCACATCCATTCCTCCTGCCATGTTTCCCATGCCCCTGACCCATCCTCCAGCTGGTTGACATTGGAGTCTCATAGTGCACTATGTAGGGAATAGGGTGCCGTTGGGGATGCACACAGTGTTGTATAGCTTCATGACAGCTAGCTAGGTGCTAATGCTGCAGGGAGGAGCTGACAGGTACGTCTACAGCTGCAGGTAGAGTAGAGGAGCTGATATCAGCTGATATCATGATGCCAACTACCTGGCAGGCTGAGGATAAGCTATAGACAGGCTGACGCCACAGTTCACCTCACACCAAGCTACCAATCGCATGTTAAAGGAATAATAACAAGCCCTGATGATCAACAGTCCTTGCTGTTGACAGCACTACTTGACTGACTGTAGTAGATAAAGTAGCCTACCTCAATCCATTGGAGATGAGAACTGTAGTACTGATATGACAGCCAGAAATACATTCTGGGACCAGTCAGTAAAACAACACTAAATAAGGACTAGATTATATCATTCTGGGACCAGTCAGTAAAACAACACTAAATAAGGACTAGATTCTATCATTCTGGGACCAGTCAGTAAAACAACACTAAATAAGGACTAGATTATATCATTCTGGGACCAGGCCTGTCAGTAAAACAACACTAAATAAGGACTAGATTCTATCATTCTGGGACCATTAAAACAACACTTAATAAGGACTAGATTCTATCATTCTGGGACCAGGCCTGTCAGTAAAACAACACTAAATAAGGACTAGATTCTATCATTCTGGGACCAGGCCTGTCAGTAAAACAACACTAAATAAGGACTAGATTCTATCATTCTGGGACCAGGCCTGTCAGTAAAACAACACTAAATAAGGACTAGATTATATCATTCTGGGACCAGTCAGTAAAACAACACTAAATAAGGACTAGATTCTATCATTCTGGGACCAGTCAGTAAAACAACACTAAATAGGGACTAGATTCTATCATTCTGGGACCAGTCAGTAAAACAACACTAAATAAGGACTAGATTATATCATTCTGGGACCAGTCAGTAAAACAACACTAAATAAGGACTAGATTCTATCATTCTGGGACCAGTCAGTAAAACAACACTAAATAAGGACTAGATTATATCATTCTGGGACCAGGCCTGTCAGTAAAACAACACTAAATAAGGACTAGTTTCTATCATTCTGGGACCAGGCCTGTCAGTAAAACAACACTAAATAAGGACTAGATTATATCATTCTGGGACCAGGCCTGTCAGTAGAACAACACTAAATAAGGACTAGATTATATCATTCTGGGACCAGTCAGTAAAACAACACTAAATAAGGACTGGATTCTATCATTCTGGGACCAGTCAGTAAAACAACACTAAATAAGGACTAGATTATATCATTCTGGGACCAGTCAGTAAAACAACACTAAATAAGGACTAGATTCTATCATTCTGGGACCAGTCAGTAAAACAACACTAAATAAGGACTGATTCTATCATTCTGGGACCATCAGTAAAACAACACTCTGGGACTATCATTCTGGGCCTGTCAGTAAAACAACACTAAATAAGGACTAGATTCTATCATTCTGGGACCAGGCCTGTCAGTAAAACAACACTAAATAAGGACTAGATTTTATATCATTAAAACAACACTAAATGGACTAGATTCCAGGCCTGTCAGTAAAACAACACTAAATAAGGACTAGATTCTATCATTCTGGGGGTAAAACAACACTAAATAAGGCCATTGTCAGTAAAACAACACTAAATAAGGACTAGATTATATCATTCTGGGACCAGTCAGTAAAACAACACTAAATAAGGACTAGATTCTATCATTCTGGGACCAGGCCTGTCAGTAAAACAACACTAAATAAGGACTAGATTCTATCATTCTGGGACCAGGCCTGTCAGTAAAACAACACTAAATAAGGACTAAATAAGGACTAGTAAAACAACACTAAATAAGGACTAGATATCATTCTGGGACCAGTCAGTAAAACAACACTAAATAAGGACTAGATTCTATCATTCTGGGACCAGGCCTGTCAGTAAAACAACACTAAATAAGGACTAGATTCTATCATTCTGGGACCAGGCCTGTCAGTAAAACAACACTAAATAAGGACTAGATTCTATCATTCTGGGACCAGGCCTGTCAGTAAAACAACACTAAATAAGGACTAGATTATATCATTCTGGGACCAGTCAGTAAAACAACACTAAATAAGGACTAGATTCTATCATTCTGGGACCAGTCAGTAAAACAACACTAAATAAGGACTAGATTCTATCATTCTGGGACCAGTCAGTAAAACAACACTAAATAAGGACTAGATTATATCATTCTGGGACCAGGCCTGTCAGTAAAACAACACTAAATAAGGACTAGATTCTATCATTCTGGGACCAGTCAGTAAAACAACACTAAATAAGGACTATATTCTATCATTCTGGGACCAGTCAGTAAAACAACACTAAATAAGGACTAGATTCTATCATTCTGGGACCAGGCCTGTCAGTAAACAACACTAAATAAGGACTAGATTCTATCATTCTGGGACCAGTCAGTAAACAACACTAAATAAGGACTAGATTCTATCATTCTGGGACCAGTCAGTAAAACAACACTAAATAAGGACTAGATTCTATCATTCTGGGACCAGTCAGTAAAACAACACTAAATAAGGACTAGATTCTATCATTCTGGGACCAGGCCTGTCAGTAAAACAACACTAAATAAGGACTAGTTTCTATCATTCTGGGACCAGGTAAAACAACACTAAGGACTAGATTCTATCATTCTGGGACCAGTCAGTAAAACAACACTAAATAAGGACTAGATTCTATCATTCTGGGACCAGTCAGTAAAACAACACTAAATAAGGACTAGATTCTATCATTCTGGGACCAGTCAGTAAAACAACACTAAATAAGGACTAGATTCTATCATTCTGGGACCAGGATTCTATCCAGTCAGTAAAACAACACTAAATAAGGACTAGATTCTATCATTCTGGGTAAAACCAGTCAGTAAAACAACACTAAATAAGGACTAGATTCTATCATTCTGGGACCAGTCAGTAAAACAACACTAAATAAGGACTAGTTTACCTATCATTCTGGGACCAGTCAGTAAAACAACACTAAATAAGGACTAAATTATATAATTCTGGGACCAGTCAGTAAAATAACACTAAATAAGGACTAGATTCTATCATTCTGGGACCAGTCAGTAAAACAACACTAAATAAGGACTAGATTCTATCATTCTGGGACCAGTCAGTAAAACAACACTAAATAAGGACTAGATTCTATCAATCTGGGACCAGGCCTGTCAGTAAAACAACACTAAATAAGGAAAGATTCTATCATTCTGGGACCAGTCAGTAAAACAACACTAAATAAGGACTAGATTATATCATTCTGGGACCAGGCCTGTCAGTAAAACAACACTAAATAAAGACTAGATTCTATCATTCTGGGACCAGTCAGTAAAACAACACTAAATAAGGACTAGATTATATCATTCTGGGACCAGTCAGTAAAACAACACTAAATAAGGACTAGATTATATCATTCTGGGACCAGTCAGTAAAACAACACTAAATAAGGACTAGATTCTATCATTCTGGGACCAGGCCTGTCAGTAAAACAACACTAAATAAGGACTAAATTATTTCATTCTGGGACCAGGCCTGTCAGTAAAACAACACCTAGATTATATCATTCTCAGTAAAACAACACTAAATAAAGACTAGATTCTATCATTCTGGGACCAGTCAGTAAAACAACACTAAATAAGGACTATATTCTATCATTCTGGGACCAGTCAGTAAAACAACACTAAATAAGGACTAGATTCTATCATTCTGGGACCAGTCAGTAAAACAACACTAAATAAGGACTAGATTCTATCATTCTGGGACCAGTCAGTAAAACAACACTAAATAAGGACTAGATTCTATCATTCTGGGACCAGGCCTGTCAGTAAACAACACTAAATAAGGACTAGATTCTATCATTCTGGGACCAGTCAGTAAAACAACACTAAATAAGGACTAGATTCTATCATTCTGGGACCAGGCCTGTCAGTAAAACAACACTAAATAAGGACTAGATTCTATCATTCTGGGACCAGGCCTGTCAGTAAAACAACACTAAATAAGGACTAGATTCTATCATTCTGGGACCAGGCCTGTCAGTAAAACAACACTAAATAAGGACTAGATTCTATCATTCTGGGACCAGTCAGTAAAACAACACTAAATAAGGACTAGATTCTATCATTCTGGGACCAGGATTCTATCATTCTGGGACCAGTCAGTAAAACAACACTAA